>NC_051160.1:37781964-37815965 GCF_013339745.2 Dermacentor silvarum
GCTTTGCTCTTTCGAACTGAATATAGTTCTAAAGTTCGTGTGATATCTTGTTTACTTATTAAATAGACCAAAAAACGCGGAAGCATTGACATCAGTTATATCTGCCACAATTTTTGGGGCATACGAATATATTCTTTTGTGAAAAAATATAGATTTTACTTGACAGTGCACAGCGTTCAGTAATTCGTTTGCAGCATCTAATATACAATGGCATTGGCAATTCAGTTATTGTTCATGCATTTGATCCCTCGACAAATTCTATAAGGAGGAGGCCCCGCTGCAACCTGAGCCCCCCCCCCCCCCCCCTGAACAACATTTCTGACTACGCCACTGACCTCCACATAGTTGAATGGGTCATGATTTTTCATAATTATTATACGTTGCAGGAGAGCACAGATGAGAGAGTTTGTCAGTCCCCTAATTAACTCATTGGCCTGGAAAACACAGTAATCAAATAATTATTCACTTTAGCAAACATTTCGCTATTGAAGCAAGTTTGTCCACGAGCAATTACATTTTGTGCGAGACCACTTCAAGTATAACGCGGACATTGAATTTAGCAGGATCGTGAAACATGTTTACTCAAGAGCAAGTGATATAATTTGCAGAGGTGGTCCCTTCTCAAATTGGCGCATTTATCCCAGCGTTTCAACAGCACATGGTTGCCACCAGCAAATAGAAGCTTATCGCGTCACCACGATGACAGGACAGTCAGTTTGAGGTCTTCGTACTTGCTGAAGCGTTGACCTCCGAGGTACTCCTGTTGTGCAAGCGAATGATAATCGCTTTAGGCGAGCAGTGGTGCCAACTTTTTTTGCCAAGGTTGCCTACAAGGTTGGTAAAATTGTCCCTGATGCTGTAGCAAATTTATAGTAGTATCGTCCCTTTGGCACGATATCTGATATGGCCTAACGTGGCATAACGCTTCTACAATGCGTTTCACGTTATTTTTTTTTGTTTGAGTGTGGTTGTGTTCAGGTGGAAGAATAAATAATAAAGTGAACAGCAAGTTCTAAAGGGCTTTTGCTTTATAAGAGAGCTACAAAATAACCAATAATGACAGCGGAACTTTTTTAGTTTAAAGATAGAAAGCGCAATTACAATTTCAGCATTGTTCACTAGAACACGGGAACTTCACACGGATACAAACGAGAACATAATTTTGCGACATGCGCTTGGTCATGTTAAGATGTCGGTGATGATTGCGTGGCCTTTATACAATTGCAGTGATATGTCGCCATCCCTTTACGAACCTGCATGTATATGTGCACTACTGGTTTCTCAAATAAATCTGGGGAAACCGAAAAGGTATGTTGAAGATACCGTGAAGGTGCTTTGCCGCTATGACACGTGCGGCTTTCTGTAATTTCTCAGCCTTATTATTCAATTGCCGAGTTCTACATCTAATTGAAAAATTTTATTGAGCATGTTTTCGGAATTTATTCTTTTTCAACCATTGCGAATGTTCACCAGTAGAACGTATTTGGTGAAGCTGCAGCATTTTAAGGCAGGTAAAACGAAAAAAGAAAAGAAAAGATGGACTGCCAAAAGAATCAGAAGTATACAGAGCGCTACTTCCAACTGAATTTTGTGCACAAGAAAACCCCCTGTATAAATATTCATCCTACATAGCCACACTGCATGCATCAGAAAACGTATCGTATCTAGATGTCTGACTAACATTATTGCCCTTCGAGGTGACGCCCAAGCCGCATGCTCTGATAAAACGCACGACCACAGTTGAGAACAATGCTATTACAACAATATAAAACACAAAAAACTAGAAAAGGGGAGATTGTAGTTGAAAAGAGGGAGATCGCCAAAAGGATATAATGATATTAAAATTGTATAAAAGGAAAATAACTCCACAAAACACTAAAAACGCTTCCCCGGGGACTAAAAAGTTAAAACCGGTAGTAAAAGTGGCGTCAAATCGAGGCGTCAAAGAGTCAGCGCTTGTGTAAAACCTCTAGGAATAGGAAAGAAAGTAGTAAAAGTGGGGTAAAATCGAGGCACCAAAGTGTCAGGCCATAGCTGCCGACTACGGGGGGGCTCCGGGGCTCGAGCCCCCTCCGAAGTTGTCGAGCGGGAGGGGGGGGCTGCCCCCCCCCCCCTCCCAGCGATGACGAAGCCCCCCCCTCCTCTACAATATCAGTACCAGACTGCTGTTACCCAAACGGTTTATGGTTTCTTTTGCGGTGCCTCTAGATTTTCCCTTAAAATGGTATTGGGGTTAAAGCTAACGGTATCATTGTTGACGCGGATGTGCACGGCTTTTATTAATCATTTCGCTTTATTTCTGAAAAACCTCAGAATAGGAAAAGAAGAGCATTAGAACCACCAACGGCTGCTCCCTCATCCGTATTTTTTCGCTTCAACATGTTATTTTAATTTCCAGTCTGAACACCATGCACAGACACATGATATTTCAATGTGTACACAGGGCAAAATTTATGATATTTTGAAACAGAAAGAGGTAGCCAACTAAAAATTGTTTCTAATGATATATATGGATAGCCTATGTCTAGAGAATGAATATGTAGCGGTGAATAAATTGCTTTGCGCGCGTTTTTGACACTGAAAACGACCTGCAGACTTCAATGACCACTTCGGCAGAGTATTTTATCAACGGTGTGTGAAATGCACGTGAATGATGTGTCTCAGCATTGCTTCTCTTTCCAGGAGGTAATGCTAACGACTCATGAAAAAAAAAACTTATAATAATTTACAACATTTATTGGGGATGGAAACATCGCGACGTGCCTGCAAAGGTCATAAATATATATAAAAAACTTAGTAAACGCAGTGAGGCCAAGCCGGATTCACTCGAAATCAAAATCAAAAGCAATCATGCGCAGCAGAACTCCTACTAGGACTCAGAAAAAAAGAGCCTGCATCCACGAAAAAGATTCTTCCCGTATAAATCCGTGTAAGAGCTGCACCCCCAACTTGAAAGCAAATATTTTTTTAATCCAACCGAGAAGCGCAATCGCGTTGAGCACGATTCCGATCGGGCTCCACTGCGAATTTTCCCGCGCAGCGTACTTTTGCGCTTCGCAACTTTAAAAAAAAGTCGGTTATAACTTAAGAAGACAGGAGAGGCGCCCCGCCCTGATCAGTGAAGTGCAGCAGCCTATTGCCAACGCGACTAAAGAAATAGTCCCGCTGACGCGACTCGGCCCAGCTCGAAGCGCGGGCTGCCATGTCCTTCGTCGGCGGGGTCACCGGCCGTCCGGCTCATGACGTCCGTCTAGAGTGCACGCCCGTTGGTGGATGCTCGTGTGCACCCGCCTTTGAGGGGCAAATGCCGCTGCCTTCTAAAGTTGTACACTACTATAGAGGGCGAGAGGAGGCGATTGTGGCGGTTTACGGCAGATTTCATACTCGTATTTGTCAAAATTAGATAAATTGGCCCAGTCCCTTGTAAGGCTCGTCAAAATTGCGACAAAAAAGTGCGGCCCTCACAAGAGTCTGTACGTTGGTTATATCGCCTATATGAATTCTAGTAACATTTACTCACTCATTAAAATAACAAACATCGTGCAATGCACGGACCATGTAAACCTGTAAATATGCCGCTGGATGACCACGAACAGTAGCAATCACAACGCTGGCATTATGATTTTGAGAGGGTTTTTTACAAAGCAGTTAGGGCTACGCAAGAGCCTTGGCTGTCTCGCGCTCTGCGCTCTCCGGGCTGCTGACTTCGTCATCCTCTCTCAATGGCTGCGGACTCACTTCCCCACTACATTGGCCCCGGCGGCGAAGAGGAGCCATCCTGGCGACTCAAGGCGATGCAAGCACCAGAGGGTCGTAGTGGGGCTTTAAGCGGCTCACGTGGACTGTTTCACGACCGCGGCAGCGTCTGTCGATGGGAGGTGTCACTGACTTGACGACGTAGTTCACCGGCGATGTGCATTCTACGATCCTGTAGGGACCGTGATATTTCGCTGCAAACTATCGGGAGAGACCAGGGGTGGGGCATGGAATAGAAAGCCACACGAACGAGCCAACAGGGAAGGTAGGCGTAGGTTTAGCCGGGTCAAGGCGCTCTTTTTGAAGACCTTGTGTCGAGGATGTAAATAAGCGAGCGAGTTGGCGGCACTCTTCGGCACACTGAGCAAGTTCTGAGGATGGGCGGTATTCGGATGCATCCGGGCGGTATGGAAGTATAGTATCCAGTGTGGAAGAAGGCTCACGTCCGTATAGTAAAAAGAAAGGGTCAAATCCAGTGGTGGCTTGCGTGGCTATGTTGTAGGCTTATGTCATAAAAGGAAGCACCAAGTCCCAATTAGAATGGTCGGAGGCTATGTACATGGAGAGCATATCACCGAGTGTTCGGTTCAAGTGCTCCGTCAAGCCATTAGTCTGTGGATGATAACTTGTAATGATGTGATGACTGATATTGTACTCACTGAGAAGCTCTTGGATGACTTGAGAAAGAAACACACGCCCTCGGTCGCTAAGCAGCTCGCGTGGCGCGCGATGGCGAAGAACGAAGCTGCGCAAGATGAACAAGGCAACATCTGGAGCTGAAGCTGTTGGAAGAGTGGCGGTTTTGGCATATCGAGTGAGATGGTCAACGGCCACAGTAATCCACCGATTGCCCGCAGGGGTGGAAGGAAGGGGCCCGTACAGGTCTATGCCGCTTCTATCAAACGGGCGAGCGGGACACGGTAAAGGTTGTAATGGGCCAGGCGTGTGACAAGTTGTTTTCAGGCGTTGACACTCAATGCAAGAACGAATGTACTTGCGGGCGTATGTGTACATTCCACCCCAGTAGAATCACTGGCGAAGTCTAATGTACGTTTTCAAAACGCCAGCATGCGCGTTTTGTGGGTCTGCGTGGAAGTGCGTGCACAGATCGGAGCGCAAATGGCGAGGTATAACAAGAAGCCACTTTCGACCATCGGGCTGGTAGCTGCGGCGGTACAACATGTTGTCCCGGAGCGCACAATGAGGTACTTGACGACGAAGGGCACGAGAGAGCTGTGGGGCTGGTGTCGTCGAAGGCATAGAGAGGACTTCAATCAGCGAGGCGATCCAGGGATCCTTGCGCTGTTCTGAAGGCATGTCAGTGATAGTGATGTTAGCACAGGAAGTTGCGGAAAGGGAAACAGGCGCGACGTCAGAAGGCCGGGGAGAGCGGGAATGGGCGTCGGCACGTGCTTGCGTCCTGAGCGGTAAATGACGCGAATACCGAATTCTTGTAAACGAAGCGCCTAGCGTCAAAGTCAACCCGAAGGATCCTTCAGTGAAGCCAGCCACCAGAGCGAATGATGATCAGTGACGACATCAAACCAATGGCCATACAAATAAGGGCGAAATTTCTGCAATGCCCAAACAATTGCCAAACATTCCGTCTCGGTAACCGAGTACTTTGACTCTGCCTTGGTAAGGGCACGACTCGCATAGGCAAATACGTACTTAGAGAAGCCCGGCTTACGTGGGCCAAGGACAGCGCCAAGGCCGATTCCACTAGCATCCGTGTGTGCCTCGGTCGGAGTGGTAGGGTCGAAGTGACGTAGAATGGGTGGTGAAGTCAAGAGACGACGTAAAGTTGCGAAATTCTCATCCCACGCCGGCGACCAACCAGACAGATAGCTATCGCAGGTGAGCAGCTTCGTCAGTGGTGTTATTATAGAAGCGAAGTTCTTGACGAAGCGGCGAAAGTATGAGCATAGACCAAAGAAGCTGCGAAGCGCTTTCATGGTGGTAGGCTTCGGGAATTCAGCAACAGCACCAAGTTTCTGCAGATCGGGAAAGACGCCATCCTTAGAGACTACGTGGCCCAGGATGGGCCACGTAGTCTCTAAGGATGGCGTCTAAGGATGGCACGGAGTTTGCGAGCTCCGAATCGGCACTTCTTGATGTTAAGCTGAAGGCCTGCGCGCGTCAAACAGCTGTGTACCTCGTAAAGCCGGCGGAGGTGACTGTCGAAATCAGGGGAGAAAACGACGACGTCATCCAGGTAGCATAGGCATGTCTTCTATTTCAACCCACGCAAGACACTGTCCATCATCTTTTCGAATGTGGCTAGGGCATTACATATGCCGAAGGGCATAACATTGAATTCGTACAGCCCATCGGGAGTTACGAAGCCAGTTTTCGGGCGATCGGATGGTGCCATAGGGACCTGCCAATAACCGGACAGGAAGTCTAGTGATGAAAAGAATTCGGCTCCTTGCAAGCAATCCAGGGCATCATCGATGCGTGGCAGGGGAAACACATCTTTTCGCGTAACTTTGTTCAATCGGCGGTAATCGACGCAGAAGCGGATTGAGCCGTCTTTTTCGTGACAAGAACAACAGGCGACGACCATGGACTGCAGGACGGCTAAATGATGCCGCGCTGAAGCATGTCGTCGACTTGTTCGGCGATCACAGGACGCTCAGCAGGGGATACGCGGTAAGGACGCTGGCGCAGAGGTGCTTGTGAGCCGGTGTCAATCGGATGGAGAACAGTATGCGTGCGGCCTAATGACGTCTTCTGGCAATCAAACGAGCCTCGAAACTGGTGAAGGTGTGCAAGAAGTTTCTCGCGGTGCGCCTCTGCAAGTTCGTCGTCGATGGCGGAGTCGAACATACCTAAATGTGGCCGATCAAGCGTACTAGCAGAAGGTGTCAGGGCACTGAGGTGCAAGTTGTCCACGTCGTCAAGGCAGAAGACGGGGGATACGTCGAGCACCTGAATTGTGCCGATACACTCTCCCCGGAGTAAGGTTGAGGGAACCGGTAACAAATAAGGATGTGGCGCCGTTGGTCAAGTCGAGAACGGCAAAAGGCAACGTGAGATTCCTACGGTGTTGAACGGTCTCGGAGGGTGTAAAAAGAACTGTAGACCCACAAACAGCGGCACAGGACACGTGGACAAGGACTGTAGTACTGGGTGGTATGTTCGTATCATTGTCGACAAACAACTTTTCCAATGTAGGTGCAGATGACGCAGAACACAACGCAGAGAACGCCACCTCGGCACGAGCACAGTCAATAACAGGATAATGGCGAGAAAGAAAATCCCAACCAAGGATGCATCATGCGAACAGGCTGGTAGCACAAGAAACTCAAAGGGATAAAAAAAACATCTTGAATTATGACGCGTGCTGTGCAGGCGTCTAACGGTTGAATATGGTGTGCGCTGGCGGTACTGGGGGATAATCCCGTTGACGTCGTCGTAACATTCCGAAGCAAGCGGCAAAGTTTTATATTAATCACTGAAACGGCAGCACCAGTGTCCACAAGCGCAAGGGTACGAAAGCCATCCACAATAACGTCGATGAGGTTCGCTGGAGAAATTCGAGGACTGGAATTTTTCGACGACGACGCAGTTCGTGCCTCGGGAACTGCGACGTTTAGCTTTCCGCGTCAGAAGGGCAGGATCGACGGCGCATAGGTGACACGAGAGCGACGTCGGGGGAATGGAGCTCGGCGGGTAGCTGGGGGCATGCGCTCGGGTGAAGAGGATTGTTGTAGCCGCACTGTGCTGCCAAAGCGCCCAGGATTGTAAGCAGACGGTCGCATGACATCTATTGGAACAGGAGGGCGACGGCGACAGAACAGTGCCACATGTCTTGTATAGCTGCAAGAATTACATAGAGGCGATTGTCCTCTGTGCGCCATGGATTTGTGGGGACTGGTCGGCTGAACGGAACTGGTGGGGGTCGAAAGGGTCCCGACGTGGAAGAAAAGGTCGGTTGGCGAGGTGGTCCGGCAGCGACGACTTGCGCATACGACAAGGGCGCAGGCTCAGGAGGTGGCAGACGAGCGAAATGCACAGCGTCAGTTACCTTTCCCTGTATAACTTCGCGTATGACTGGAGCCAGATGCTGAGCCTGGGCTGGCTGGGGCATGCTCAATAATATGAATAGCTGCCGGGCGACCTCCTCAGGTATGAACTGCTTGATCTCAAGCAACAGTGCATTCTGGTCGCCCAAAGTCGACGCCGCGATCGAGTCGTTCTGTTCAAGAGGGTGGCGAGTTTGGGCGCGTTGCTTGCGCAATTCGTCGAAACTCTGGCACAAGCTGACAACATCGGCGACGGCTTGTGGGTCTTTTGCCAATAGCATTTGAAATGCGTGATGAGCTATTCCTTTGGGGATTTGCTTGATCTTGTCCGACTCGTGCATCGACGGGTTTATACGCTTACACAAGTGGACGACGTCTTCAAATAACTGGTGAAGTTGTCAACGGGTTGTTGAGCGCGTTCACGAAGTCACTGTTCTGCGCGAAGTTTGCGTACCGTGGGCGGCTGAAGATTTCCGAAAACGTTGTCTTGAACGACGCCCAAATATTACTCTCCGCTTCGTGGTTCCCAAACCAGAGACTGGTGACGCCGGTCAAGTAAAAGATTACATTGGTCAGCCTAGACGCATCGTCCCATTGGTTGACTGCGCTCACCCTCTGAAAAGTTGTCAACCAGTCCTCGACGTCTTCATCGTCAGTCCCGCTGAATATCGGTGGCTGACGCTGAGGCAGTACGCCGGGACAGATGGTGGCTTCAGTCTGGGAGGAGCCTTGCGTGGTGGTTTCTTCCGGCATCGCTGACGCGAGAGGTAAGGTACGGCTTCGTAGTTCCAGGTTGGGAGGAGGAGGAATGAACGTTTATTTATTTATTTATATAAACAAACCCCCTACAACAATGCCCCTCTAGGGGCATTGTTGTAGGGGGTTTGTTTACAAAAATACATAAATGACATCATGCAATACAATATGCAACAGTTTAACAGCCTTAAATCCCGTGCGGCAGGAAATCCCGGCTGGGAGACTGGGAGAATACCCGGCACCTCCAACAATATGGGAGGGGGTTTACTTACAAAGCAGTTAGGGCTACGCAACAGCCTTGGCTCAAGAGCGTCGGTCGCTGTCTTGCGCTCTCCGGGCTGCTGCACTTCGTCATTCTCTCTCAATGGCTGCGGACTCTCTTCCCCACATTTGTTTCTGTGGTTGATTTGTGCGCTGAAGTTTCACAGCGTGGCGTGGAATACTTCCATGTTGATGTGCGGCTGATGAGGTGGCTGCCAGGTCTTCATCCTGTCGACTTGTGTGAGGCGAGCAGGAGGTTGCGGGCGGATACAAGCATGGTCGCTCGTACACTAGCTTTAATCTTCGTCTTCCCCTTTCACCAATATCACACTGCACCATCCTTGTGCGTTTCGTCACACACACACACACACACACACACACACACACACACACACACACACACACACACACACACACATATATATATATATATATATATATATATATATATATATACATATATATATATGGGTGGGGTACGGAAAGCTGCTTAAGCCCCAGCCCCCCCCCCCCCCCGGAAAAGCTTTGTGTAAAAACTTCACTTGTGTAAAATATCTAGGACGAGGAAAGAAAGAGGTAGGGCACAACAAGGAATAAATTAATCGGAGATGGTGCACTGCGTCACTTAGTGCTGCACATATCAAGCTCTTGTCTCGAGAGCGACACAGAAGGGGCGCTGAGGCAACGTGTACCAAGCCGTTCAAGGCACGACGCTTCACAAATTTCTCGTGTATTCTGATCTCCACAGCTGATAATAACAACAGTCTTTTCTGGAAAAGAGAACACCCGCACGTTGCACAATGCAAAGCCGTATTGCTGCCCGACTTTATCTGCAAGCTGTTAGCATATCCTCAAGGGCAATCATCAAGACATCGACCTGTTTGACCAATATAATCACGCCCACAAGAAAGTCGACACAAAATGCTAGGCGTGTCTCGTGCTGCCGGCATTAGGCCACTCGCCACCCGGGTTCACAAGCTTGGTTCACAACACACTGGTGGCGTCGCGTGGCCTGCTTACTCGCTTTCAATATGTTCTGCTTCGCATGCGTATCATTCACGAAATTAGGTTTGATTAACAAAAGCTTTATTCCTGGTGGCCGTCGCAAAAACAAAAAAACGTTCGCGCATGCGTACGACTAGCAGAGCTAATAGGGGTGTTGCGGTAATTCATGAGGAAGCTAGCAATGCTATCAGACGAGCCGTGCTTCATGGTTCTACTTTGTCCATCATGGTATTGCATTTGTAGAACTTTCTTGGTTGTTTGGCCTAGCCGTTCAGCCACACCGTTAGAATCGGTGTGGCTGTGAATAATGTTTACGTGCTTGATGTGCTTCGAGTTCAGGTAAGCTGCAATCTCTACGTCCAAGAACTAAGGGCCGTTATCTCTAATCAGTACTTCTGGTAGTCCATAGGCAATGAACGCCGTCCGACGCTTTAAAATTATGATGCTAGCGGTGGTGGAAGACATGGACAAAACCTCGCGTCATTTTGAAACAGAGTCCACTTGAACCAACATATAACCATTCTTAGTTGGATATATCGCTTGCACTCACTGGAAAAGCTTATTTGCTAAATTATATGGTTATGGCGGTACAGGTGGAGCAGAATATATGTTTTCCTGATATTGGACACTGGCGCACATAGTTCCCGGTTGTACTGCCTAGGCCGGGACACCTCATAGAGCATTAGCTAGCATTTTCGCCAGCTAGCTCCCGGGTGGTGGTAATACATCAGCCCAAAGCATTAGGCCTTAGTTCATCTGCTATAATTACTTAGAGCTGAATGCTGCACAACCTTGCTCAAGTAAGAGCTCGTCCCCGCGCACGTGCTATGCTTTCAAGTCTTCCGAGAGCTGTTTGGGTCATCCGTTGCACACAATTACTTTCACGCTGCACAGTGTTATCGAGCACATGTTATCAAAAATTAAACGACATTGGCGTGATTCCTCATTGCTTGAAATCGGGCGGAGAAGTCGAGTTAGAGCATCAGCCCCTTCCATGCTTTTGCCTGTACGATATTCCAATTTGCATTGGTAGGTGAAAGCCTAGTTGGACATCTCTGTATGCGGGTCGCAACCGTCGTAGGTATGGCCTTCCCTTGTCCCAAGATGCCGAAGAGTGGATGATGGTAAGTGGATAAAGTAAACTTGCTGCCATATAAGTGCTGGCAATCTTTTTTACAACAAATATGAGGACGAAGGGTTCTCGCTCTTCCGGAGCATTATTCCTTTCGGCTGCCGCGAGGTTCGTGGATGCGAACGCAATCGACATTTCTTGGTCATTCTAGCTTATGTGAAAAAGCACCGCACCGAAGACACATGTAGACGCTTTACATTAATGTCCGACAGGCTATTGCGCATCATAAAACGTCAAAACACTGCTATTGATAAGCAACCGCTTTAAGCCACAAATGCCTCGCTGCAATCCACCCACCACAACCACTTTTATGCCTTCTTTAGGAGCTGATAATGTGGCTAAGCTGCGCTAGAATTGTTTTTTTAAATCAGCGTATAATTTCATCTTTTGCATTGAAATCGTCCATGACTGCACTATACTGAGTTTGCACCTTTCTGATTGCTAATTCAACATCTTCATAGAACTGTTCTATTTCTTCATCATCGTGACTAGAGGTTGGGGCGTAGGCTTGTACTACCTTAACTTTGTACCCCCTAAACAGCTTTATTACGACGACTGCATGCTACCCTCTCATTAATGCTGTAGAATTCATCAATGTTGCCCGCTATGTTGTTATGGACTAGAAATCCTACCCCGGATTCTCTCTTATCTGGCAGACCCCTGTAGCAGAGAACGTGGCCGTTAGTCTGCACTGTGTAAGCCTCCCCAGTTCTTCTAACCTCACTAAGGCCAATGATATCCCAGGCAATGCCTGATATTTCTTCAAATGGTCCTGCTAAGCTAGCCTCACTCGAGAGGGTGCGCGTGTTGAACGTTGCCAGGTTCAGTTTCCATTGGCGGCCTGTCCAGACCCAGAGATTCTTAGCCGCCCCTAGTGGGCAAAACGCAGGTTGGCGAGCAAGCAGTTAGCAACTACGGCATCGATTCTAGGAATGCAAGATGAGAAATGTCAGTAGAATTCGTGGAAAGGAATAGGCTCCGACTAATGAATACCTTCTTCAGGAAGCGCAGCAACAGGAAGTGGACCTGGAAAAGCCCTAATGGAGAAACAAGGAATGAAATAGATTTCATACTCTCTGCCGATCCAAGCATAGTGCAGGATGTAAAAGTGTTAGGTGAGGTAAAGTGCAGTGACCATAGGTTAGTGAGGTCTAGGATTTCTCTCAATTTGAAGAGAGAAAGAGTGAAATTAGTCAAGAGGAAACAGGCCAACCTTGAGGCAGTAAGGGTAAAAACAGACCAATTCAGGCTGGTGCTCGCAAACAAATCTGCAGCTTTCGAAAAGGAAGATAAAGACAACATAGTGGTAATGAATGAAACCGTAACTAGGTTGATCTCAGAAGCAGCAATTGAAGTGGGAGGTAAGGCACCTAGGCAACGAGTAGGTAAGCTCTCCCAAGAAAGAAAGGACCTAATGAAGAAACGACAAAACATGAAAATGTACAACTTAAGAGATCAGATAGAATTCGCTGAACTGTCAAAACTTATCAACAAGAAAGTAAGGGATATTCGAAATTATAACATGGTAAAGATTGAGGATGCCGTAAAATATGGACGCAACATTAAATCACTACGAAGAAAGCTTGGCATAGGACACGGCAAGATGTATGCGCTGAAAGATAAGCATGGTAATATCATCAGCAATTTCGATGACATAGTAAAAGTAGCGGAAGAATTCTATACTGACCTGTACAGTGCCCAAAACAGCCCAGCTACTTTCATTCGAAATAATGATGAACCGGATACAGAGGCTCCTTCTATAACTAGCGATTAAGTTCGAAGGGCCTTGAAAGACATGACCAGGGGAAAAGCTGCTGGAGAAGATGGAATAACAGTAGATTTATTCAAAGATGGAGGAGATATCATGCTTGAAAAGCTTGTGGCCCTTTATACGCAATGCCTCACAACTTCAAGTGTACCAGAGAGCTGGAAGAATGCCAATATTATACTAATGCATAAGAAGGGAGACGTTAAAGAATTGAAGAATTATAGACCCATTAGCTTGCTTTCAGTATTATATGAAATATTCACCAAGATAATTTCCAATAGAATCAGGGCAACACTTGACTTCGGCCAACCAAGAGAACAGGCTGGCTTCAGGAAGGGATATTCTACGATGGATCATATCCATGTAATCAATCAGGTAATCAAGAAATCTGCGGAGTGAAATCAACCTCTCTACATGGCTTTCATAGATTATGAAAGGGCATTTGATGCAGTAGAGATACCAGCAGTCATAGAGGCGTTGCGTAATCAAGGAGTACAGGAGGCATACGTGAATATCTTGGCAAATATCTGGAAGGATTCCACAGCTACCTTCGTTCTCCACAGGAAAAGTAGAAAGTTACCTATCAAGAAAAGGGTCAGGCAAGGAGACACAATATCTCTAGCGCTATTCACTGCATGCTTAGAAGTCTGCAAGCTCTTAGTCTGCGAAGGCTTAGGAGTGAGGGTCAACGGCAATTATCTCAGCAACCTTCGGTTTGCAGATGACATTGTCCTATTCAGCAACAATTGAGATGAATTACAGTAAATGATTGAGGACCTTAATGGAGAAAGTGAAGAATTTGTTTGAAGATGAATATGCAGAAGACAAAGATAATGTTCTATAGACTGGCAAGGGAACATGAATTCAGGATCGCCAGTCAGCCTTCTAAACTCTGTAAAGAAGTACGTTTATCTAGGTCAATTACTCACAGGGGACGCTGATCACAAGAAAGAAATTTACAGAAGAATAAAATTGGGTTGGAGTTCAAACGGCAGGCATTGCCAAATCCTGACTGGGAGCTTACCACTGTCGTTGAAAAGAAAAGTGTAAAATCATTGCATTCTACCGGTGCTAAGATATGGGGCAGAAACTTGGAGGTTAACAAAGAAGCTCGAGAACAAGTTAAGGACCGCACAAAGAGTGATGGAATGAAAAATCTTAGGACTAACGTTTAGAGGCAGGAAGAGAGCGGTGTGGATCAGAGAACAAACGTGAATAGCCGATATTCTAGTTGACATTAAGAGGTAGAAATGGAGCTAGGCAGGCCATGTAATGCGTAGGATGGATAACCGATGGACCATTAGGGTTACAGAATGGATACCAAGAGAAGGGAAGCGCAGTCGAGGTCGGCAGAAAACCAAATGGGATGATGAAGTTAGGAAATTTGCAGGCGCAAGTTGGGATACGCTAGCGCAAGACAGGGGTAATTGGAGATCGCAGGAAGAGGCCTTCGTCCTGCAGTGGACATTAAGTATAGGCTGATGATGAATGACGATGATGATGTGATGATGATGATGATGACAATAATAATTTCCTCTCCCCTAGATAGGTCTTAGCTCCGTAATTCAGCAGGGTTCGGCTGCATTTGTGATTGCCCTTGTTTTGCCTTCTGTGGGGTACATACTATCGGCGCTCTCTGTCTTTCCGAGATAGGTCACGGAGAGTTCGGGCAAGATGCGTTTCTGAGGCTGACGTTGTAGTCATGCAGACGACTTAAAACATGCTCCAGTGTTTATTGGAAATCGGCTACGTCACACCCAACTATAACCACGGCGCCTATATCGCTTCCCTCATTTTGTATTTCATTTAGCACTTGATTCATGGAGGGATTGAAATATTGGTGGAGCTCTGGCCACCTCAAAAAGCAGACGCTGAAACTCCGATACACGCAGGTAAGTGTCAAGGGGCAAAAGTGACCTGGATGCGGCACTCAGCAGAATATGTTGGTATGTGGTGGGTGATATAGGACACAGAAAATGCGTTCTTTGAGTATTGGCGAATGCAAATCGTTCGGGCGAGGCTTTGTATATAACGATCCCTCTGTAGCAATTGGTTAACCGTTACTTTGTAGTCGCCGTACAACTTTAGAGTACCGTCATTGTTATCTACAGCTACCAGCGGTGTAGCTCATTTCTAGTGGCACACGCGAATAACAATTCCCGCTTTCTCGAGATTGTTGAGCTGCCTTTAAATCTTAACTTGTTTCACATGAAAGAAAACCAAGAAATGTCGATTGCGTTCGCATCCATGAACCTCGCGGTAGCCGAAAGGAATAATGCACCGGGAGAGCGAGAAGCCCTCGTACTCTGATTTGTTATAAAAAACGTTCGCCAGAACCTATATGGCAGGGAGTTTACTTTGCATGCACAGCCTAGCGTGAAAACTGATCCGGCTTCGGAATTAATCATCAAACCTGGCTGACCTCAGAAGATAATCGGGTATTTGGTTTGAAGAGCATGTTCTCTATCCGCGACAGTAACGTGTAAACACGGAAAGACCGATTTACTGTTCAGTGGGATCCCTTCTGGCTTTAATAGAACTGATATTTTGTTGCCATGATACGGAACGACAATTATTCGATAAATATGCTTCGCCCCTGAACTTTACCGAGAACCTTGCATTGGCCTTTTACTGGTATGCATTCACCTGTATACACTTTTAAGGGCTGCCTCGGTAGAGTTGCACTAGACATAAGGTAACGGCGTTCTCCCATGTCCTTTATGAACAATAGTGACAGCAGCGCCTACGTAATAACTATGTCTTATACAAAGAAGCAACTGAAGAAACTTTATTTATACCTTGTACTCTTATTCTAGGCAATTCTTTGTGCTCTGGTAATTATGCGCGAACGCACGCACTGCGCATGTTGCTGACTGACTCACGCCAGTGCACGTGGATCACCGCCGGCTGCGCGGGATCATGTGATCATCTCGACGGGCGCATGTGTCTCCGCCGGCGGCGTCGGTTTTCATGAATACCTCGCTCCTAGTCGGCTTAAAATTATATTCTTATGTACTAGGTGTCAAAAACCACGGTTTTATTATGAGGCATGCCGTATTGAGTGACTCTGGAATAATTTTAACCACTTGGAGTTTTTTAAGGTGCACCCAACGCGCGGAACACGGGCGTTTTTTTACATTTCACCACTATCGAACTATCAATCAGTTCGAAACGATATGCCGGAAGAGCGGGGATAATGAACTATTACGCGCACAGCCCTCCCATATCCAATCCACTTTGTCATGACGTGGATAGTGAGGCCCCGGCATCCGGGCGAGGTTTGGGTTAGGTTGGCAAAAGGTTAACCTGCTCGTCAAGAAGCCATCCTCACTGCCACACGCTAGAGACCTTTTGTACCGATCAAACACGAGTAAGGGCGCTTAAGCACGAGCACCCAGTCCACAAGGGAGTAACGAGTTTCCGGAGGCACGAGCTGTCTACTTGCATAGGAGATGTGGTGCAGAACGTCTGCGTGCTCCTGCATGAGAAGAGCTTGTAGGCCTTTGTCAGAAGTGTAGGAGCGGAATATGGATTCCTTGTTGAGGTGCAGCGCCTTAATGGCGCTGAACCTCAACACTGAATAAGGCACGCTTGATAGCTCTAAACGACCTTTCTCATTTTGGCGTCCATGTCACGCATCTTTTTTTAAATTCTAGTTTCCATGTCTTTTCCACCAAGGGCGTGAACTTCTCGGCTTAGTGTGGAATCATATCTCGATAGTAACCAGCTAAGCCTAGACATAAACATACTTTCTTCTTGATTTAGAGCTTAAGAGCTTTTAATATTTCTTTCCACCACACCCTCCACTGGGCGAATCTCTCCACCTCGTAAGGTATGTGCGCTCCAATTCACCAGTTTAAGAAATTAACTCTCTCATCAGCTGCCCTTATTCTGTCAAGCAGTTGTTGAAGCGTCTGTAGTTGTTCATTCCACGTGTGAATGGCAGTAATTAAATCATCCGTATAATGTATGACATTGGGAACGCCCACTAACACCACATGAAGCTGCAAATTGCGCAGAAATTGAAGTCAACAGAAAAAAAAAGAAAATACGTTACAAAATCAGCATTACTATTCAAGAACCCTGTAATTCACGAACAATGAATACCTGTTGCATTATCACAGCAATATTAGAATTTTGATAGTCAATGCAAATAATTTAACAATGATTACTGAACTTCATGTAAAAATGTGACTCATCTCCCATATGACATGTTTATGTACAGGGATACAGATCAATTCAGAGCGAACAAGCATGTCTTCCGACAGCACATTTATTTTGCTCAAAGCAAAGTACGTCCCATCTAGAACTTATGTGTGTCTTATTCCAGCTTATGATGCATAACTCAGGTCCGAGTTCTTTGTAATCGATGAGCAGAAGCTGCGCATTTCACCCTGCCAAAATGGTGCGTCATGCAGCAAAAAGAAAAGAGGCGATGAGTTTTGTTTAAAGCCTATACTGCTGCAGTTAATATGGACATCATTTTTCAGTTGCTTGCCCATTGCTTTGCGAATTTATAATATGAGAACTGTTTCTCGAAAACGCAAATGTTTTTTTTTTCAGAAAACAGAAAAAGAGACACCTGGAAGACACCACCAACAGTTATTTAATATGAAAAGAAAGCAGCTCTATACACTTGCAATTCCTCACATGCGCATTTTTTTTCTTGTTAGACCAAATTTTTTTTTTTGTTAGACCAAAATTTTTTTTAATAAGGAGGCTAGAAGAGTAGCGAACGTGTTATTTCATAAAGGATTTCAGGAGAGGTGGACACAATTTGGCGCTAGTAACGTGAGCTTTGTAATACTATTTACCAAACATTCTTTCTTTTTTCACTTTTTTGTTAGTGCCTTCACGGGAGTTGTTTATGCGGCATACTGAGGCAGCTCCATCTTAATGCACTCTCACTTTTTTTTTATCTCGAATGCTGAACCTAATGCGAAATATTTATCACTCAATTTCAACGGAAAATTTAGGCATTATCGGAACAGCAATATCTATGTACAAGCAATATCGGTGTGCAGCGCCGGTGGCATTTAGCGCGCCACAGTATTGGCACACTCTGAATGGTTCGGCACTGGATAACCGTAGGGTAACGGCATCTTCTGATTCGCTGCAGGTAGGTCCACCTCGACGCCTCTATAAGGCTGCAATAAATTATGTTGAGGTCAAAAATGAGAGAGAACGAAAGCGAAGACAGGCGGTGCGCTGGCTCCTCGCAGTTGAATGACGTAGCACATGAACGTTTGCTGTAGGGCGTACCTACACGCGCTCTTCGGCCTAGAAGCTTCGTGCTTTTTAATCTCAGAGAGCCGCACTGGCGTCTTCAGCCATGCCAGATTTTTTTCAGATCTCGAAGTTGATATGGCATATACAGAGAACATGCTTCAATTTCTCCTTTACAAAGACGCACAAATATTCCATATTTTGCTATTAACTCCTTTCATGCGTCGTCTCATGTCCGCTACGAAACACACTCAAACTTAATAAAATATATAATCAACTGAGAAACCCGTGTTTTAGAAATTTCGTAACGTTTTCAGCATTAAAATTTTCACAGAGCGAGAATTTTGTCGTTCGTTGTGCATTGCTTTACTACCACCTCAAAACTGAGAAATATTACGAGTACCCCACGAGTATAAAATACGACGTAATGTTCTGTACAGAAAACACCAGGGCTTAATGGGCTTGCACAGCAATACGAAGTTGCAAATTCTTATCAGCTACTCCACAGATTCATGTATGAAAACAAGCGTGGTGATACTCAGACAGTTAGTGTGCTTCTTAGGCCATAACGCAATTATTTGCGTTCTCTTTACATGGCTCTTCATTGTACATGAATGGCCTCGATCTGCTACGTGGTCACTTGTTTGGATTGATGTTCGCCATATATGACCGATTCCGCGCAGAAATTACGCCTTGCAAGAGCAAGCTCTGCGTTCTACGCTTCATGATAATGGTTATTTACTGAACATATTTGTGTCCTTCAAACTCGGACATCTTGCTATTGGCTTCATTTTTCCACTTATTTCTTACTGCCTAATGACCTCTGCAATAACAAAAAAGACAAAGTGTCACGAACAACACCGCCCGAAATTTGCAGGCACCACATACAGAGCCCTGACAACAACTGAGCCTTGGTGTCCTATATTTAGGATATGCAGATCGCGGCCTGCTGCGAGCTATGCTTTAAAGAGAGTCAGAAATAGCCCATATACATAAGCACCTGAGAATCTTAGAAACAAGACACAAAATTACGATTACTACCGAGTCTAGTTATGGAGTAAAATATTATCAAAATATTCCATTCTTGCTACCTTTGTCTTGATAACCTTCCGCCAATTTCCTTTCAGCTCTACGGCACTCAGAAGAAGACAAGGACGAATAAACTGCTGTCTATGCCGTCCTCATGACTCGTTGTTTATTAGGCTGCGGGAGGCCACGCTGGAGCCCTGAGGAACCGGCAATTCTTTCTAATTTGAACATGCCATACAGAGCACACTTAGTTTTATTCCTCAATAACAAGGAGGCATAATTATTTTAAATAATGCGTTATGAACACGTCTCACCCGTCGTGTCAAGACCACCATAATTTACAGCGTAACTTCAATGAAAGAAATCTATGTATAAACACCTTACCTTTACAAATACTTAATCTTCGAATAAATACGCGGTATAGCGGGATTGATTGAACTGCCAAAGGTGCTAGTGTAAACGGCTTAGCCGCATTTATATGGTAGTAACTGTATCCTTCTTATTTTGCATCCCCGACTCTCTAGGTTTTATATTCGGTTGATGTTTGGATGTTGTCTTAGTTATGTTTGGGGCGATGTGACTGCAAGTAGGCATATCGACATCGTGGCCATGGGTTGAAACATGTAGAATGCTCTCCACGGTTGTACCCTGCTCGACAGGACATCGTGATCACGAGTTACATCTACTGGGGACAATTGTGTGAAGCGTGAACGCGGAGCAGGTCGTGCATGACGCTGCAGCACAGAACGTTTCACCCACAGGTAGCATCACTACAACACACTGATAATCCAGTTCTAGGAAAGAGTCAGTGATGAAGTCAACAGCAGCCATAGCTATTTTGAAAGATTGTTGGTTTTATATATGCAAGCGGAAGGTGCGCACAGCCGCTGAATTGCAGAGTGGCTTTGCTGTGGACAAACTGTGTTATCGACTCCTCCACACAGATAATATTCACCATCATTCAGCGATGGCTTATCTACTAATCTTTCACCTTTTAGTTACCTGCGCGCCAGCAAAGTAGCGTCTCAACTGCCTCCTTCTAGGCCATACATATACGCGTGGGTGAACTATAGGTCCAATCGTCCACAGGTTGCCGTTTTCTCTGCGCAGGTGGCTAGGCTGTGTCTTTGCGACGGTGTCGAAATGATTAGGCGGCTGCGCCTACCGGCTTTCTGTAGACTTGGAGCGTGATCATGGAGGGAGCGCTGATATACTTCCGGGATGGCAGATATGTTAACGACCTTCACGGATCTGGAATACCATGGCAACTCGAACACTGCTGGCCGGTGGGGCATGTAGGTTATTGTACATCGCCAAAAGAACGTTTGCCTGTTTTCCCATTATGGATGTAAGATAAGTCAAAATCTAATTGACTGCTTTCCAGAAATTTGCCTACCATTACTCAATTTCTTAAGAGCAGCACAGCATTTTTTCATCATGTACGTAAATTACAGACCAGCAAACATGAGAAAGTGTCACAGTAGCCTAAATAGCTCTGTGTTGCTTAAAACACACTACTCACATAGTTATTCACGTTAGCAAACATTTCGCAAATTAAGCAATTTAGTGTGCAAGACAAGTCTATTTAGCAGGATTGCGGAGCATGTTTAAACGCCAGGAAGTAATGTCTTTTCTCTAGGTAACCACCATTTCAAGATGACGTATTTATCCCAGGGCTTCAGCGGTGTATGAATCTTGGTACAATATAAAAAGTTCTCGCGTCGCAGCCATGAAAGGACAGTAAGCTTGATATTCTCGTCTTGCTGAAGTGCTGGCTTCCGAGGGACTGCTTCCGTTGTGCAAGCAAGTGGTAGTCACTTGAAACGAGGTCAAAACTGTATGGAAGTTAAGGCACTCCCCTGTACCGAGATTCCGCGAAATGCGCACTGGATTGCGTGTTCTGTATGCCAGTGCGCAATGTCCAGGTTGAAGCGAAAGTCGAGGTTGAAGCAAAAGTCTATGGTTTAGCCAGATAATAGTTTTTTTATAGCACTGCGTACCCGACGCGAAACCTCACAGAAGTACTCGCTTCTCATGGTCTCATCACTTGGGAGGAAATGGATACAAATGTTGTGGCATTTTACTCAAAAAGAATATATTTCAATAGTTTCGGTGCTAACTGGCTTCGATGTTTGGTATCGTCTTCCACTGAAGCCCGGCCGTATGGAAGCTATTTCCAACTCTGGAAAATTGCACTCTTATTTAGTACCTCAGCATTACTTGGAACCTGAGGAAACTGTGATACGTTCCTTTTATTTTTTTTTTTATATTTACATTTAGTTTGTCTGTAATAAGGTAACATATTGCATTTCCCTGACTGCCAGGTTTCTGCTTTACAAGCCCAAGGAAGGCTTCGGTGGACCTCGCAAAGTTATATGTACAAATTGATTATTTGTAATAAAGATTATTATTATTAATAAAGAATATTATTATTAAAGAATTAACAGAATTAATAAAATAAATTAAAGAATTAGAATAAAGAATATTATTATTATTATTATTATTATTATTATTATTATTATTATTATTATTATTATTATTATTATTATTATTATTATTATTATTATTAGATTTCTGTTGCCTAATGAGTGCAGAGATGAATTCCGCTTTTTTGGGCTCTCTGTAAACGTCTCTATAGGCGGGATCTAGACTCATATATGGCATTCTTGGAAAAGAGTGCCTCCGACCGGCCGGCGGAATTTTGGACGTATATCCGTAAGCGCTCCAATAAACATGGAGAGTGTTTTCGCTTACTTGACTCTAGAGGGGCTGAACTCCAAGCAGTCGCGGATTGTTTTGCAGCCCATTTCTCTTCTTTATATAAAGATGTAGGTTTCAATGCTGG
This sequence comes from Dermacentor silvarum, assembly GCF_013339745.2. Classification (NCBI taxonomy): domain Eukaryota; kingdom Metazoa; phylum Arthropoda; class Arachnida; order Ixodida; family Ixodidae; genus Dermacentor; species Dermacentor silvarum. Next base: position 37,803,771 of record NC_051160.1, read on the forward strand.
TGTCAGTAAGCAGCACACGACAGTTCCTACATCTAGTGTGGTGTTGTTTGATGAAAAGCTTGCCCACGAGTACCTTAAACGCTTGAAACCTTCCCTATCCTGCGGCCCTGATGGCATCCCCTCCGCAATTCTAAAAGCTTACGGCAGTATATTTGCTCCAGTTTTGACATCTATATTCAATAACTCTTTGACTACTTCCACTTTCCCTCACATGTGGAAAACTGCTCGTTTTTTTCCTGTATTTAAGTCTGGCTGTAAAACCGATGTCTCAGATTATCGCCCAATTTATCTTCTCTGTGCTACGTCCAAGATTTTTGAGCTTGCTCTTCACAACATATTGTCTTTTACTGTGAAGAACTCGCTCATTCCGAATCAGCATGGATTTCTGACCGGCCGCTCCACTATCACAAATCTCACAAGTTTCATGACACAGATCTCCACGCCGGTACTTCAAAGGGGGCAAGTTGACACCATTTATTGTGATCTCAGCAAGGCTTTTGATGTAGTCAGCCACTCGCTGCTTCTGATGAAGCTTACGCACTTTGATATTGACTCGTCAGTTGTGAACCTCTTGCGCAGTTATCTTCTTGATAGATCGTATTATGTTAACGTCAATGGTCAAACGTCTTCTTCTTACATGGCAACTAGCGGCGTCCCTCAAGGGTCAGTATTAGGACCACTCCTTCTTTTAATTTTTATTAATGACGTTCTTTCTGTTATTCGGAACTCTTCTTTCCTTCTATATGCCGATGACATCAAGATTTTAAAGAAAATTCGCACTGTTGATGACTGCCGCGCCCTGCAGTCTGACCTGTTTTCCTTTTCTAAATGGTGCAAGGATAATAAGCTTACCTTGAATGCTGCTAAAACCAAAGTCATGACTTTCACACGCAAAACAGCAAGTATTTCTTTTTCTTATTCTGTATATTCTGTGCCGTTGTGTAAGGTCTGCGAGATCAATGATCTTGGTGTACTTTTTGATGCAACTTTACACTTTTCGGCGCACATTAAACGTGTTGCAATGCGGGGTATGCGCTCTCAAGGTTTTGTATGCAGACTATCGAGGGAATTCAAGTCTCCTACTCCGTTCCGCAAATTGTACACAACCATCTGTCTTCCTCAACTCGAATATGCGTCGGTCGTCTGGAATGGCTCTTCTAGATCCAACAGTGACATTATAGATCGTGTCCAGAAAACGTTTCTAAGCATATATAATCACCGCTTTGCAAACCTGCAGGACATTGCGCCCTGTACTAGCACTGTTGGATTGTTGTCGTTGCCCTCCCTTCGCGACCGACGTAATCGCGCTGACCTCCTGTTTCTCTTCAAACTCATTCACGGTAACCTCACGTGTCCCGAACTTCTCAGCTGTGTCATGTTTCGTATACCACGCAAGATCACCAGAGAACATAGACCTTTCCATGTTCCTGCCTGTCATCACGAACACTCAACCGTCCACAGGATACAGAGTCTTTACAACGCTTACTTTCGTGATCTTGATATCTTTCATAACTCCTTGTCATCGTTCTTTTCCGAGCTTTGCCTTGTGTTATAATTTCATGCATTGTTCAAGTGCCCTTCTCCTGCTTTTTCTTTTGTATTTACTTTGCGCTTTGTTCTCGGTACTCTCTTCTTTTCACAATTTTTATTTTTAATCATTTATTTTTAATGATATTCCCCTGCAGTGTTTTGTTTTTGGTTTGTAATGTATGTGTGCGCCAGCACTCAGACCTTAGGGTTGTTCCTGGGCACGTTAAATAAACATGATTGATTGATTGATTGATTATTATTATGATTATTATCATTATCTATTCATTCAGCACACTGAGGTTGAAATCTAGCGCAAATTTCAGTGGGCTTTAGACCTTGTTGGCGAGAAAATTTAATAAAATGTGTCATTGATCCACCTGCGTACACAGGTGCCTGCATCATAATCTTTAATAGTCACTTCCGGTGCAAACCAACGTTAGCGCGCCATGATTTATTAGCCCACCGAGCTCTCGTCAAACCATTGCGCAGATGGCGCTAGTCTGTATGAGTACGTGCATACTACGAGAATTCACGCCATAACGCCGTAGGCGGCGCATTGTCACTGTACCGCCAACGGCAGGCCCCCACTCCTTCCGATAGGAGGACGTTGAGGTGAATTGAAACGGTAAACATCACACTCCAAATGTACATGGTCATAGTCGGTCTGTTTGAAAAATTTGTCGCAGTTTCCCCCGAAAAGCGAAGCATCAATTGCGATAGCAAATTAGTAGAGAGCTATACGGAGTAAGGATAGTAGTTTTATCCGCAGTATAAATTTGGACATGCAGCAGCACCAGCAACGCGCAGAACTGCTGTCGACGCCGTCGGCGTTTTGCCCGCGTTCGCACCGAACGCGCGAGGTGTTGGTGACTGTTGCCGGTGTCTCTGGGGGAGACTCGGAGGTTTTAGACGAGATAAGAACGGGACACTCGTCGAGCAGCATCGGAAGTCTTTATCACCTTCTCGCCTTGCAACGTTTTTATATAATTCGGCATTTGGTGCCGCAGCTAAACGTCGCCTCCCCTCCCTCCCTCCCGTCCCCCCATGGCCTTTCGCGCGACGGAAGAAGTCGCGTTTGCGTTATATATATATATCAAAAAATAGAAGCACGTAGGAAAAACATAACAAGACTTTACTGACGTTTCGGCCGGGGTCCGGCCTTCATCAAGAGTGCGTGTACAAGCATACAGAGCTCAATTTATACCTTTTTGCCGTAAGGGTGAAAAGAGACAAGAAAAAAATACAAAGTGGAAAGAAAAAATATATATACAAAGTAAAAAAGAATACAACGAACACGTAAATGGAAAACTGCGCGTGCACAGAGTGGAATTATTAAAAAAAGTGAATACAACAAGGCTGTGAAACAAGCTCCTAAATCGTGAGTAGCCCATGACCACAGGTGTGCACAGATTTCGCGTCGTCATGGATGTCAACATGTGCAATGACCCATGTCAAAATCATCAAAACGATGGGCATGTACAGTGGTGCTATACAGGGGTACAAAGTTGGGCGTGTATGGAGTGGGATTATTGAAAACGTATTAACAAAGAGCATGCGGGCATCACTGACAGGATTTAGTGGCGTCGTGAGTGTCTACACATCTGATGGCTCATGTCAGGGTATATCAGAAACGACGGGCACGTACAGGGGTACAAAGTTGGGCGTGTTTGTACAGGGGTGCAAAGTTGGGCGTGCAGGGAGTGGGATTTGAAAACGTATTAACAAAAAGCATGCGGGCGTGACTGACGGGATTTAGTGGCGTCGTGAGTGTCGACACATCTGATGGCTCATGTCAAGGTATATCAGGAACGACGGGCATGTACAGGGGTACAAAGTTGGGCGTGCATGGAGTGGGATTTGAAAACGTATTAACAAAAAGCATGCGGGCGTGACTGACGGGATTTAGTGGCGTCGTGAGTGTCGACACATCTGATGGCTCATGTCAAGGTATATCAGAAACGGCGGGCATGTACAGGGGTACAAAGTTGGGCGTGCATGGAGTGGGATTTGAAAACGTTTTCAAATTAATTATAGTTACCCCTTTCAACATATACATTTTTGTTCCGATGTAAATAATTCTTACATTCACATTTTCTTGCACAAAAATATGGTTCAATATACAGCCTTCAGTAACACGAGCCACGAAACCAAATTTCCTTTATTTGGTGAGCTTGTGTCATCGTAAACAAACCCGACAAATCATAAAATACTATGGTGCTCCAGCTTTATTTTGCAACTTACTTTCTACTTTCTTGTTCCCCGCCCCATGCAGCAAACTGTGGCTGAGGCACCGCATTAGTTTGTGCAGTGGTCTTGTAGCACTTGTTCAGGTCATGAACTGGCAGGTCTTGACCTTGTTCGCTATAAGGTTGGTGTATTTGAGAGAGAAAATATAGAGAAATAACTGCGTCATGGTTTACGCAACGCAATCTCAGCATTAGACAGAACCTATTATAGGTTGTAGGGAGAAACCATACTTCTCTAAATAAAATGTATTACCAATACAGTTCACTAGGGAGGCGATTTATTATAAGACATACGTATTTCTTTCCCTGGGCTTGTAACATCACAATGAACTTCCCATTCTTGACTATTGGAGCAAGTTTTCAGACTAATCCACGTTAGCCGGCCTTGTCGTGATTATACCATAGCTATAAAAAAGCTCTACAGATTATTTAAGTTTATTTTTTATTTGGCTTGCAATTTACCGTCCTGTAGGTCAATGCCCTCTAGCCTGATATTCTGTAGTTCATAAATATTTTTATTACATAAGAGGACAGAGAGCTCCTTTGAGGCAATCATGTGAAATTGTGTAAGATACAAAAAAAAACATAAAGAAAAAACGAAATCAGGGAAATATTAGTGACGCTTAGGCGGCAAATGCGAGAGAAACGCACTATCAATGCGTCGCACCTCCTTCAGGGATCGGAAACGTGATATAAATCATGTTTACCAGATTGCAAATGGTTGTGCAGGAGTTCACTCGACACAAGGCTTCCAATGTGTCATGTGCAGCCTCCTGGTTTTGCGTCTTGCACCGATCGCGGTGCCTGCCTTTTGCAATTCTACTAGATGGCCGCCACTGCTATAGCTTAGAGATTAGTCGAACGAGCTAAAATATTCTTACTCCAAATCTATGTTCGCAGTCGAACACATTAAATGAAACCTTCCTGTTGATAGAATGCGCTAGTTTAGTCGATATAACATGGTCGCAGTGGTCCTCTGCCTAATGTGCATTATTGATGCCGCAGACCGATCAATTTGTCTATCATTTTTTACTTCACTAGAATGGCCATTTGTGAAGGTGAAGATCATTTTTGACCAGTCAACTACAGTGACTTTCAGAAACTAGTATCATAACATATTTGTAGGACTTGCTTGTAGAAGTTTTCAACTTCGAACTTGCTTGGTCGGGGACTCCCACGCCTTCCAAAGGCTTGAATATTGGTTGAAACGGCCCGTAAGTCGTCGACGTGGGTTATTCGAAATACAAGGATGCTTTCGGTAGTTATAAAAATATTGTTAGCTAATATTTTTCCCGGGCTTGTAGCTTAGCACTGGTTATGTACATGAACGGTGAATAAGCTTGGGCAAGAAGTATGGACTTCAAATACGCTACGTGTGTTAGTGTACGCGACGAACATAGTGTTGTACTCTTGTAATGGTAGCGAGCAGGCAGTCGTTTGTTATTTGCCTTTTTCGGAAAAACATCACGCAAACTTTTGACTCTCTGAGTACACCTAGAAGATACACGATTTATGTGCTGAAAAATTGAGGCATTATAATTCATTGCGACCACGCTGCAGACTAAAGTGGAGGCAACATGAATAAGTTGTAACATTTACCCTGCCTACAACGAAGGAGTCAATCGCTATTGAGGTTTCGTATGCGAGTGTCAGTAAAGCCTCCGTAATATCCCCCGTTTATACACAATTCTCATGACATCCAAGAGTATCTGAGAAATTTCTTGCTTGATTCGTAGTGTCCCATCGGAGATGGCCTATGGATTGAGTTTAATTTACGGGCCTAATTTATCTGCCCTGTATTGCTCGCGAAAAGTGTGAACTTTAAACAACACTGCTTCTCTTCTCACAGGCATCCAAACAGAAGCATATATAATACATGTAGTGGTTAATTTATCCAACACAGCCCATGGTGCCCCGGAGCCTTATCAAAAGGAATCACATCCCAGGCAAGGACGATAAGAAAGTTTTTGCGCACTTACGGTGGCATTTCTGCATGCAATCTTCACAGCTTTCGAAGAAGGATCCGACGGTCGGGCAGTTTCCTTTCCGTACACGAGAGCAAGTCCAGAATTGTCCATTATTAAACCACTTGTTACGGTTTTCATGGCAGTCTCCCTTTTTTGGTCTTGCTCCACAGCTTCCTTTGCCCGGACGATGGCGAGCTGAAAAAAAATGCAGTTTTATGCTTTACTCATGTTCACCCGCAGTGCCACAAATCTTATTATTTTGCAATTGGTTGCCCGTACAACGCTGTGAGAATATCGCATCGTATGTTCGCTCCAGCTGTTATGAACTGCGGAGATCCAAAGTTCAAACCTCAACGATTTCTTTGATCTTACCGAACACCTTCGACTGTAGAATTGTTACAATTACACCAGCAGCTAATCATTATTATAGGCCCTAAATGTGCATAACGGCTTTGCTACAGGTACCCCGACTGGCCTGTCCTGTTAGTGCAGAGTAGGAAGGAACATTGCGTCTAGTTATTTTGGACTCGCATTTCTCACAGGCAATAGAGCGTTGCACTTACGTGGGCTTGGTCGATGTTTCGTTCCACCGACAGGTTTTTGGTATATTGGCCTAGGTGGCTTCTGTGGTTTCGCCTTCTGTGGTCTGCTCGGCCTCGGTGGCCATCGGTTGCCCCCGTGTCCTTTACCAGGCACCCTGCTCGGACCCGTCTCTTCTTCTGATCCTGCACATTTGTTCCCGTCCACGAAAACTATAGCCTTGGGCTGCAGTATGCGTATGGCTACTCCATCGCCATGTTTAATGGAATCTCACAAGCACGTGTTTCGCGTAATTGCGAGAATAGAGTGCAATACGCTGTTTCGTTAATACCACAAGCTGGCGTGTGACACCTGTCTCCGGCAATATAATAATTTGAAGCGTAGAAACATTCAGTTGACTGCCATCCGTGAGTTAAGTCAGTTAGTGTGGGGTGCCGATAACGATGGTACCACTTAGGTTTGAAACAACTGCAACAAAACCGTCGGATATCATGGAGTCTTCTTTTAATACTTAAGACATACTTAAGACATAATTAAGAATCAACCTTCAATATTCATATATTTTGACGTAGCATTCGGAGCAATTTAAAAAAATGAGACATGCACTCACAATTACGACATCCTGGACCAAAATGATTTTCTATATAAACGGCTTTGGGCAAGATAGCATTGCAGCTCCAGCAATATTAGAACATGGCTTTTGTTTTGATTCCTGGTAGGGTAGGGTGGTTCCGATGCACGCGAAACGTGCCAGCCTCGCATAGACAAAGAAGGTACCAAAAGCTTGTGTGCATGCTCGAACTGGTGAATAACAGAACACACGTTGTGGAATTGGCATGACAGAATGTTTCACTATTTCCTGTTATCGACTCCTATCCCCATTTTCAGTCTTTTGGCGAAATTGATTGCACTTAAATGGAGGCCATGACGGCGGGTGAAAAATATCTTGCGCGTTCACATTGCATATTTGTTTTTTACCGGAATGATGGCATCGTGAGCTTTCATGAAAACAGCTGCATACTATATTTTGTTTACCTGTGCTGCATAAGCAGCTGGCGATTGACTAAATTATTCATGGAGGCGTTGCAGTCAGGAGACTATCTAATTAACTAAGCTAATCTTTAGGGACAGTTCTTTGGCTTCACCGCACATTTTGGCGACCGAGAAAGGACGCTCAGGGAAAATGCGGGAAGCAACTGATGTGCGACGTCATTGCCTACCTGCTGAAGAAAAAAAACACCTTTATCAATGTCACACACTGAACGCAGAAGCTGCACATAGCTGACCACTGCAGGCGCTTAGTCGTCTGTCGGCGAGATTAGCTAATGAAATCAAATAATGTGCAAGTTAAAGGAATCTAAGTAGGTCATGGCCAATAATTGTAATTTATTTAGAAATCTATCTCAGGTGTACACAAACAAACTCCTCATCCTTTGTCTGCGAATGTCGTCGTCTGCAGGTACATCACCAAAACTACACTACTATGACGTTGCCATGAGGCCGACACTTACGTCTGGAGCATGTGCAGACGTAGCTCTACTATTCTTACGCACATAGGCGTTAAATGCAGCAAAACACGCACAAACGTAGCTATATATAATATGGTCGCAACTAAATATACAATGGCGGCAAATTTTCGCTGTGGTCGTCGGCGTCACCATCGCCGTGGAGTACCGTACCAACTCCAGGGCGCAATGGTTCCGTATTGCGCCTCGCACGCTGTATGCTGCGGGAGGGGGTTGAGCGCACGTCCTTTTCTCTGACACTTCAGCGCATGCGCAAAACTTTCCGTGATATTTAGCGCATACGTGGCCCGTGTTTTCTACCTAGCAGCTAATCTGCGGCAGGTGCGAACGATGAGCGAGCCGACATGGCCAATCGCTTTGTGTGCTGTCTTTTGGCATGCCTTGCGCTGGAGGCCGCGTAAGGTCAATGTTAGGCGGCGTGTTAAAGCGATAGGCAGCAAGATCGGTTCACTCCCCGAGGCAGTAGCTCTACATCATGGCAACATAGAGCCAGCGAGTGTTCGCGGTCATCGAGCAATATCTGGTCATGTTTGCCTCTGCGTGCGTGACACCATCTTTGTTATTTAATTTGTAAGCGAATGTTTACTGTAAATATATGGACAACAAAACTGCGGAGATTTATTTGTGTAGTTGTCGAATGCCTTCCTATGGCTATCAATGATCACCTTTTGGGTGAAATTACGATTTTTCCCTCGCTGTCGCATTGTAGCGTCGGTGATTATACGCGTTGTCCGCAAATGCGTCATACCAGCACACAACCGCAAGACCCCCAGTAATTCGAGCATTTACCTTAATAATACCGTCGATGTAAGCGCATTCGCGTAGGCGCTGCGCACATAAAATAAGGAATGAATGAACTCAGTGTTTTTGCTGATTTGCCTCCTGATCAAGGCGCTCCTAGAAGAAGCTTTGCATTCTCCTCTGGCTGACTGCTTTTGTGACACAGAGTGTGCCACAAGTGATCAAGCGTTCGCCAAGTGAGAATTGAAAAAATTGGACTAAGCTCCCTAGGAAAGACAAAATAAGTCATATCAGCAGTTCACTGCATTTATCTTCAACGCGAGACCGTCCCCAAGACTCCATCCCAGCGCCGCATTCACTTGCATATCTTATTCGTAAGTTGAACAAAAGAGCACGAATTCGCCTGACCACACCGGTAGTCTCCATTTAAAACAAACTGCCCTAGCGACTAATGCTCTAACAACCACAAATTGAAAGACTCCGAAAGATTGAACACTTTAGGATACTGTGTATTGCACAGTTTTTACACAGGCTATGCTACCGGGACGCGGCAGCTTCACATCTCTAAAGATTATTCATTGCTTTTGACCCTCACCTTGTTTTTGGCGGCGCCTGGGTCCTCCACCCCTGTTTTCATCGCTTGAACCACTTGGCCTCGACGGTCTGGGACGACCTTTGGAGCCCTTACCAGACCCACTGCCGGGCTTCCCTTTATGTTGTCCTTCTCCTGCGTCTGCATACCAGGTGTCAAACACTATAAGCTTTACCCTGGCAAGTACATCAATTATCCTGGTACCTAGTGTGGCTCGGCATTGATTCTACAGCAAATAGCGTGCACGCCAGTGGATCATCCTTCCACGAACATTATCGCCCTATTTCCTATTGCGCAGAAAAACACTTATTTCCATTTTTGCAGTGGCTATGTTTACGTCTCACTGTACTCCATAAACACAGATCCTCCTTTCCATCCTGTCACACTGTTTGTTTATTACAAAGGTAAACCACCCAAAAGGGCTTGAAATATTTACTGCAATCATTTTTTTGTACCACGTGTCTTTTCAAGAAGCTCTTACGTAGGCAAAGTGTCTGCTGCATTCACACCCTACATAGTGTACAAGCTACACCCGCTGCAGCCTGTAAACACTGTAGATCGTTTTGCAAGAAGGCACTTGTGCTCTGTTTACCGGCCTGCTACATCTTTCTCAAATCACGGCAGTGCGGCGAGGCATATTTGACCGACAGATTTGATGTGTGGCTCGTTAAGCAATATCATTGTTCTTTTGAGCTTGCCAGAAATTTGTATTGAATTCACATATGCTGGCGAAGATGGGTGTAATTGAAGTTTCTAAAACAACAGGACGCGATGAAGGTGAGAAATGCTACAGAAGTTCTACAGAAATCATGAAAGTTTATTCGAATTGACGGACATATAGACTATATAGTGTGGCACCAAATTGATTGTGCAGTGAAAGAGAAGCATTGTTCAAAGGCGTAATATTGGAGAGAAAGAATACGGGTAGGTTATAAATACCTGAGAGGATCCGATCGCTAGGGCGTTATTTTTATTGTTACTGACCATCCCCCTTATATTGGAGATGCTTCAGCAATAAAAAAGTCAGCTGAACTTTCTACTCTACGCATCTAAACTAAAAGGAAGTGACATGTTATACTCTCCAGCTAATCCGAATTGTGAGCTACGAGAAATATTAAACAGTGTCTGAATTACTAGGTTTTTACGTGGCGCTCACTCTGTTGCCTATTGTAGCTTTTTTTGGAAGTTATGTCAGGTGAAGGTAACAATACAGTGCCTTAGAGGAATATAATTAGGGGCAACCAAACACATTTTGTATGTAAGCAATAACGATACGCCCACCACACATGTACTAAGAATTAAAACTGGGCTTACTTTTGCAAGTATTTCTGCATTCTTCCTTGGTGTCAAATATATTGCCTTGCACTGGACAATCTCCATACATAAAGTTTTCACATTTTCCTTCGTCTTTATTAAAAAACCATTTGTTGGTATTACTGTCACATTCTTCATCATCCGTTGGCATACTTAAGCAGCGTCGGTTCGATGACGCTGCTTTACCTGGAAAAAAAAGAAACTTTTCAACAGAAGCGACCTTCTCCGGAAGCAATTATTGTTCATTCATTGGCAAAATGATTTGAAAAATTTGTTTGATATGCTACATTGTTGCGTACTCGTATCCAATCTGGAAGCCAGCGTTTAGCTGCAAATTTGTGTGCTCTGTAACGGAGCTACCTCAGACTTGCATCTCAAGGTTCTTTCGTAATAAATTCGTCCTGTGCTATATTAAAAATGAATTGTTCATTTACGTCAAAGGATGCTGTGTCAGTCATGATCCATATTCGATTCACCAGCTGATATGGCAGACCGTAACAAGTCTTCGTTGTCTCAATAATTACGTTTAGCCACTTCGGTGTTCGCGTCCGCCTTCCAATTTCCGGTGGAGGATCTCGCCGATAATTAGCCAACTTGGTGACTTGGATCGTCTGGCGTCGTAAGGAACGCAGTGCAAAACACAACTGAAGTGCGAGACGAACAACAAAAAAGTTGTCGCAGTTTCACCCGAAAGGCGAAGCACCAATTGCGATAGCAAATTATTAGAGCTATACGGAGTAAGGATAGCAGTTTTATCAGCTGTACAAACTTGGGCATGCAGCAGCACCAGTAACGCGCAGAACTGTTGTCGACGCCGTCGGCGTTTTGCCCGCGTTCGCACCGAACGCGCGCGGAGTTTTTATATAAATACGTATTTGGTGCCGCAGCTAAACATCGCCTCCCCTCCCTCCCTCCCGTCCCCCCACAGCCATTCGCGCGACGGAGAAAGTTGCGTTTGCTCTCTATATATAGAAAGGAGGAAAGAGACGTTTAATTCTGTGGGCCTTCAGGGAGCCCGGCGCCGAACGCGCGTTTGCTCTCCGACGTGCGTTCGCTCCCCGTGAAAGCGCGCGTCCTCGCGCCCTTTCACTCGCACATACAGCGTCCGGAGCGCGGCGACGATTTCATCGCCGTTGACGTCATACGGAACCTCACGGCGACGGCGACGCTGACGGCAGAAATCTGGTTTGGAGTGTCCATATAATTGCTATCGCAATAATAAAGTGCTACACATATAACCAAGCTTTAGTTTGACGTGCGGTGTATATACTCATACGTAACAAAGGAAAAAAACAAGAAATCGACCAACAAAAGATGACAAATTACCCACAATTGGACATTCTCAAAGAAAAGTACCGTATAAAACGCAATATATACCGAAATGTTTTCCAAAAAAGGAATAGCTAAAGGCTCCTCTCGTCTTGCATAGCGATCCATAACAGATTGTGAGTCGTCGTCTGGCCATGTCAAGATCAAGGGTTGACCAGTATTCCGGGTTAAAATATATTCCGGCTTAAAGGGTAATTCTTAGTAATATCAAGTGACATCTAAGGGTTTACCTAATGTTTACTTGACTTTGAGAATGCGCGTGGTGTGCATTCGACGACATTTGGTGTTGGCGTTTATTGTCGTTTTTTGCGTTATTTTTTGTTTAAATACGCTTCGCATCAAATGTAACCTTATTTCCTAATTTGGGGTCTGTCCTGTTCTTCTTATCTACCTTACGCGGCTTCTTTTGA
>NC_051160.1:37816065-37858315 GCF_013339745.2 Dermacentor silvarum
CACTGCAGGCTGCTGCTGCTTGCTGGCTCGGGCAGCCCGTACCGCTATGGTACATTACTCACAGCCCAAAACTAGAAGGACCGCTCCGCTCAGCGGCGTGCAATTGGACACTAATGCATTTGAATTCACAACTAATGAGAAGTGGTTAGGTGCCCTCGGCTTTTTTTAACATGCTCTTGAAGGTGTATGGTATGTTAAACAGACATCGTCGTCTTCATCCTATTGCAGTTGTATCACCATCCTACCATCGTTAGTACTTCTTAATCGCCATCCAATTTTGTCATGTCGTCATCTTCATGCCGCCTTAATCCTTATACGGTCACGGTCGCTTTTCGCCTTCATTCTGTCATAGTCATCGCAGTGTGCTTATGCTGTCGTCCTAACGACGCCATTTCCCCGCCATCGACGTTATAGCGTTTTCTCAAATTATTGGCGTCATGCATTACTGGTTATATGGTCGTCGTCATGACGACTTCTTTGTTCCATCATCATGATTTAGGCATCTTCATCCAATTGGTGTCCTGCCACCCTCGTCAACGCATCGTTGTCATAAGTTGTGATCATGCCATTTTCGTGAAGATGTCGTCGTCGAGCTCTCATCGTTGTTCCACCGTATTCATCGTATCGCTGTCATACAGTTGTCTTCTTGTCGTCAGTCGTCGTCATTCATGAGATTTTTGTCAAATACTCGCCGTCATGCCATCGTTTCCATTCCATAGCCGTGGTTTCAATGTCTTCATGTTGTCGTAATTCATTTGTGTTCATATGTGTGATCCACAAGTTTGAGTTTCACACATTTATGCTGAGCTGGGTGTCTTTCCGTGAAAATGTTTCCAAAATTGTCACGTGCCCTATAATTGCATATTGTTGTTGAGCAAGAAGAGCGTTCTTTCCGACCAGAAACTAATATTCAGCTTAAACTCATTCCCACTGCGCGTGGCATCTGCATTTTTTTATGAAAACAGAGTACTATATTGAACTACCGGGCTCGCATTTGACAATCCCCTCCATTCATTCCTTCTCTTTCACCCTGTTATTTTTGGCGGTGTTATTTCACCCTGTTATTTTTTGCCTGTTATTTTTGCCACTGGCAAAGGAGGCGCAACTAAGGAAGTACTTGCTCTACACTAAATGTCAGACACTGTTCCCCTCTTCAAGAAGCAATAAACTCATTGCTAACCATCATGCAATGCGCACGTTTCAGATAAGGTTATACACATACACGTATGTCTGCCTTCCAATGCGACATGTTAATGACTAAGCGCTTGAAAAGACGGTGCTGAAGAGGGCGAGCAGAACATGTTGTGTGGTCACTTTTTGTCACTGTTTTGTAAAGTGATATGTATTTCTTGCACTCCCACATCAACAAGGCAGAAGATCAACTCTTGTCAAGATAACGTTCTTTTACGTCTTTGAGTCGTAAATGAAGGAAATGCATACGCAGGAATGTACCGGATACGGTAGCTAGTGCCGTACAAAGCAGATTCGCTGCTGCAGGCACTCCCAGTAATTGGCACACGTAGCAGTCTTATATTGTGCATAAATGTATTACAAACTAGTATTGTGACAGTCTTTCCCAGGCACACCGTAAACTAATCACTCATAAAATTGCAGCGTTGTTTCCAGTCCATGTACTGATGAAATAGGTAAATAAAATCCATTATGACAAATATGACACCGTGTTATTGTCACAGCTTACCATCCGTTGGTATGAAGCAAACAACATAGTAGGTTAGAAAGGAAGATAGGAGAATCCTCATTGCTTCACTATGGTCTGAAGCAAGCCTTGTCAAGAGGAGCAGATAGTTGTAACTGCTGAGTGCATTTGTTTTTAAAGCATGCGCACTGATACACTCACTTAAAGAACGAAACCAATGCTTCAGCAACCTCAAACAACAATAACACTTCAATACGCGTGTATTCCTTCTGCAGCTGCAAGCTTGACAGCTTCGCAAAGAGATGAAGGTTGTCAGATTGCGGTTGATGAATGAAACAAACAGTGGTCATTTTCTGCGCTCTTCTGCGTGTGTTTGTGTGCTTTTAGACCGCAGGAACTAAAGGTATTAATAGAACAGTTGTCATTTAAGAAGCATTGCGAAAACAGACAGGGTAAACTGTTCAAAGGATACAAACTGCGATCTTTTCTGAATATGAGCCATTGCATATAATATACGTTAGAAAGTGGGAGATGGGGTATGGCAGAAACTTCCAAGATCAATGTATAGAAGGTTTCACAATATAAATTAAACAGACTGTTACTCTAAACATACGTATATCTATTAATTAGGTGCTTCATTTAACTGATACATTGGAAGAAATATTTTCCATCTATTACGTAGCAGAATTATGGCGTAGCAATTCTCAAGAACAGCATTTTGTATTTATTTGTACGTTGCAGACATATCAAACAGGGTCCATATTTCTCACAGTAATCTGGAATAAGAGAACATGATGCCGTTAGAGCAATTAGGAGCTCAAAAGTGGGCTGGTTTTGGTCATCTCTCGATTAGGTAAGGCCTGAGTCACGTAACCGCCATTAGTCCCGTTGCGCTACTGTCACGGCCCCTGCGCCGATCAGGAGAGAGTGTTTACTTTCCGGGTTCTTCTAAAAAAAGTCAAGGTATCGCCCGAAAGGCGAAGCACCGATTAGGATAGCAAATTAGTGGGCAGCTATACAAAGTAAGGATAGTAGTTTTATCGGCCGTATAAACTTGTAAACACACGCATACTAACTCAATGAACAAGCATGGTGTCATAGGCGCGTACGCAAACATGAACACATCTTACTCTATGACCGGCGAAACACTTTTGGGCAGCCCCGAACTCAACGACCAAACCCTGGCCTTCCAGAGTGCCCGCGATTGGGCCGTCAAGCTCGGCTTGGCGGTCCCTACGTGGGACAAGCCGGGTGACACGGGATCTTCCCTGCGTCTTCTCTGGACCTAAATCAAGATATTTCACTCACTCACTCACTCACTCACTCACTCACTCACTTAACAAAATTTGTCTTCATTCAACTTCAACGTTCAAAAAATACTATCCTAAACAAGCAATCAAATAACATATGCATCGCATCGTGTCGCTGAGCATTTGTTGGCTTCACTGCATGGTCGTTGGCTTTGGAATTTGATTCAGTTTTCATGGGAGAAAGCTTCGCGTTCAACCGTCCATCTTTAGGAAAGGTGCTTTGATTTCTTTCTGTTTATTTACACACTGCTTAGTTGTGTAAATGTAGTTACAATGGTGAAAATGAGATGTCGGTCACAAGTTCCACTGCGAGCGCCACCGGCCATCACCCCATCACCCTATCGACGGCTGTCAGTGCACGGCGTGCCGTTGTGAAGTGCTTCTTTCTCGCAGAAGTGTTCCTTTATTGGCAATGTTCGTGTAAACAAAGTAGCGTCCTTTAAAGATGTTTGTAATGCACTCGTTCACGAGCAAACCATGTCTTCCGATTGCGCGAGATTGGGCGTCAGATTGTAGCGAGTGCTTCCTGTTCTTTTTTTTCTCCCTTTCCGGCCGTATGAACGTACACCTTTCACTCCTCTCCCTCCTTACCGGCTGGGTGGCAAAAACTCACTGTACTGGTAGTGCAAAAACGGGAATCCAACCCTGATAAAGATAATAATTTTCCCTAAAGCAGTCCTTTGCTATATACTGCAGCATATACTCACCACAAGATGAGGCATGTGTATGCTAAAATCCGGAGACCACTCAGCACATTCTAATGGAATGCAAGGGGATTCCCGCAGTGAGAGCCGTGGGTAACGTGCACCTTCCAGAATCATTTTGATTTAAAGTGCACGGAAGCATCAACCGGTCAGCAGTCGAGATAAGGAAGAGACGTTTAAATTACCAGTGAAAAAGAAGCAGAGAAGAGATTGATACTAAGCGATCTCTTATAGGCATAGGCTGCGGTACAAGCTAGATAGAGAAGTTGTGAGGAAGAGAAAGAAAATTGAAAGAGATGCATACAAAAATACTAGAATGAAAAGCACATTTCGACGACCAGATTAACTCAAGCAGGCTAGGTCACTATTTGTCACCGCCACGTTTCAAAGCGGACAATAACTCACGATCATCAGGCCTGCTCAGAGACCTATTCGAATAACTTTTACATTTTTTTTTGTTTGGATAATTGACATTTTGTTTGCTATGCATCTTAAAGAAAAAGGTTAGGCTAGGAAATGATCAGGTTTCCATAATCGCACTTTTACATGCCTATTTCAGGTTGTGACAGAACATGAACTAGATGTCTCATGTGTCTAGTACTGGAAAGAATAATTTAGAAGCAAAGTTTGTCATAGTCCATCAAGTTTTTCTGAAATCCGTTAGCGTAGAAGCCTACAGTATAACTTGAACGTGATAACGCATTTCTGCAACTAAAGTTTAAACGACAGCTAAAGGCGTGCACTTTAATCGATCAGTAGACTAGAAGGAGTCCTTCAGCATAATAATTATCATCATCAGCCTATAT
Source organism: Dermacentor silvarum (assembly GCF_013339745.2). NCBI lineage: Eukaryota > Metazoa > Arthropoda > Arachnida > Ixodida > Ixodidae > Dermacentor > Dermacentor silvarum. The sequence goes on from NC_051160.1 coordinate 37,820,543, forward strand.
TTATGTCCACTGCAGGACGAAGGCATCTCCCTGTGATCTCCAACTACCCTTGTCTTGCGGTAGCTGATTCCAACTTGCGCCTGCAAATTTCCTAACTTCATCACCCCACCTAATTTTCTACCGTCTTCGACAGCATAATAACTAAGATTAATTTCAGTATGTCTTCCAGTATTCAATGACCAGAGCTATTGATCATTGGTCTTTGATATATTGGTCAGATATGTTAATGTACTGTAAAATAAATTGTGAAATAAAATAGTACTTAAAGTTTGAAAGATGAATAAAAAGCTACTTTGTATTGCTTGTCCTTGAACTTGTTTACAAATACAGCACATATTTTCGCAGGAAACCCACGATAAACTTTGAAACCTGCCGCGCATGGAGATTCCCCATCACTCTCTGACAACATTGGTTTATGTTCTATAACCGGTGTGGCATTTCTATAGGCTATGGCAGAGAACAATGTATCCGCAGGTTATTCTTTGGCAACTGCTATGGCATGCGAAAAAAAGAAGGGCTAAATATACTTTCAAATTGTTGCAGTGCACGCGAGAAGAAAACACGGGCCAAATTTGCAAAGCTTGCCATTGTCTGGCTGCGTCCGATAATAGCATGGACAGAAGGGGGGCGCAGACAAGAGCCTACATAGGTAACGCTGCTTCTTTGTCTTATGCGCTGCACTGTTTTTGATGTAGTGCTAGGAACGGGCCTCAAGAATGCATTTTACGTGTCTAAATATACGGCCATAACCATTTTGCATGTACCAGTGTCTTTTCTGTAATATCCTCATAATACGACATACTTGTTTCGAGTATGAACACATCTGACTTCATTGCATCAACGAATACGGCTCCGACAGTTGAGTTTGCGGCCCTGTCATTGCCTTCAGCAAATGTGAGCAAAAACGCTCGCGTGTGGTTGCAACTCAAAGGAACATGCATGGTCTCCGCTTATATTCAGTTTCTTTTTTTTTCTGCGAAAGAGGCGGAGCAATAAAGAGCTCGTTGTCACTGACGCTGCGCCGCCTTTGAAACAGACTGCGCAACGTCAATAGTACTTTAGGGCATATTTCCACATTGGCTCGCACGCACTTTCAGATAAGGTGCGCAAGAAACGCACAGTGTACTTTGAAACCCATCACAGTAGCTCTGTGGCTATGGTATTTCACTGCTGACGTCGAGGTTGGGAGTCTAATCCTGGCCGTGTTGTCCACATTCCTGTGGTGGCGAAATGCAAGAAAGACCATGTACTTAAGTTTAGTTGAACGTTAAACAACCACAAGTGTTTCGACATATTTGAAAGACCACCGTACGGCGTACCTCATAATCATGTCCTGATAGGGGCACGCAGGTAAAATCCGAGAATGCAATTTTATTTCTAGCAGGGTAGTTATAACTATCACAATGTTTATTTGCCGCGTAAGCCTTACCGCTTTTACGCAGTTCTCTACGCAATCTAGCAAGCAAAGGGGTGGAAACGCGCGATTTTTGCACACGCGATTTTAAATATTATAAAAGTATGATTGCATTCCGCCGAGAATCAGTAAAATAAACAACGGTTTAATGGAACTTCGCATTATATTAAAAATGGGTGTCAATGGAAGTGCACATTCAGGTTCATTATAACACGCATCTCAACCAAATGTTTATGCCACAAAAAGCCTTGAAATATTCCGCCCCAGCTGGAAATATGCTTTGTCGAATTAGAGCAAATATCATGGTATACGCATTCCTAACCAGCAAGAATTTTAGCTACTGCTAGTTCCAGCGCCATGCTCACCCCGAGGATGACAGATGGCCCGTTTTTAATGACACTTCATAAACGGGCAGTTAGAACAACGGCGATAGAAACCATAAATTACGTTGCCCTGGTTAAAGTGACGCAATGAGCGGACGTCGCCCATGTGGGGCACTACGATACTCGATACATGACCGCAGCAACATTACGTCAGGAATTCGTGCGGCACGCCCTGCAACCCATTTCAAGTTTCTACACTCCACCGCTCCCAAAAGCGGTGGAGTTCAACTGACAGTTTATTCGTTGAATAGTACATGAATAGCTTCAGATAACAGAAACATGTAATAAACTACACTTTCACACTTTATAACAACTTGCTACATATTACAAAAATCATGGGTAAACATTCATAGACTGCTGAAAACATGTCGATATAAAACATGCACTTCAAAAACAAAAGAATACGCCAGAGAAAAGGTTATTGTAGGAATCAACATTAGGCAAAGCTTTATTCAATTGCTATAACTTGCTAAGGTCCCTGGTACAATATATTTCAGATTTCCCACAATTTTTTTTAATTTGCCTAGGAAGCAGTCCCTCAAAATTTTTATGCTCGATATGAATTGCGGTACCTGTAGAACTGTACGCAAGTGTACTCATACTCTTGTCATCCGCTTTCGAGAAATTTCTCACTAAATTGATATCGACCTCTGTGTTGTCTTCAAAGCAACCTTGAATTCTGTTTCAATTTTTTTTTAGATTGCGTAAATATCCAGGATGCAGCAGCAATACGACAATGTACAGCACATAATTTCGTTTTTAACCTCGGTGTTTCGGCAAAGAAATGCAGTTTTTACCATAGAAAGCATAAGCCAATGTTTACTTCTGTCACATACATGGAGAAGCAGCTTTTGGCATTTAACCGTGGTGTTTAAACCTTTAAATATCTCTTTCACGTTCATAACAGGCCCGTAGACAATAAAAGCCAGCTTGCGATTTTGTCCTATAGCTGTATTCGGCTCTCAGGAGAATATGTTATTGCTATTCAAACTGACACAATGCATTCTATTCTTAATTATTTACAGTGGCGCGCAAGGAGCTGTCCACTTTGTTTCCCATGTAAACCTCCCAAATGTAAACATTGCATTTTTCGCTGTGCATAAGGATCTACTTTAGTTATTTCACTTCTCAGCGGAGTGTGGCCAGTGTGCCAAGCAAGCATCAGTTGGGGAGAGCTCGAAGGCTGCCATGATAGGTTGTTTATTTGTAGACCTCGGCTCATAAAAAAAGACTCGCTATTGCATATATTGCGATATTTACACACCAAGCCTTCTTCTAAAATTGCACGTGTTGTTGATTGATGTAGGTTTCAGATCGCGACAGCTGATGTAGGCGTAGGGTTCAAGCGAACCTGACAGCAGATGTTGCAGAAGACATACTGCCGGCGTTACCTTTCTCTCAATCGAAAGAAAGGACCTGAATTCATAAGCAAAAAGAAAATACAAATGAGAATATTGTGGAACATCCGTCGGCTATGATTGCCCTCGTAACGAACAGCTAAATGCTTTAAAAAGTCAATCGCTAAGTTAAGGTGAGATGCGATTCGTGGATTTCATTTTTTTGCGAACAGAATATATGAGTACCCTTTATACTTTCATTGCGTAATTTTCCAGAGAAAAACCACATCTGTAGTGGTTGCATAGGTAGCCATACTTATCGGCCAAATTATCCTATGCTTCCTGTCTCCACGTGCTGGCATGGAAGGTGAGTGACATGGTCCTCTACAACTTCCTAAGCCCTCGCCTGCATCTACCACAGGTGGAGAGGATGACAAAAAAGGGGAGGGGTAATCTTTCCCGAGAGCTCCAACTACTGAATCTAAACCTTCAGACGCCACAATGCTCTCGCATGACAACATGCTGCCCCCCTAGTTAGATAACTATATTCAATGCTTTCTGTACGAATACTGGTCAACGAACCTAACATTGCTACGCCTTACTGATTACATTACGAAGTCATGTCTAAAACAAGGTCAATGTCCACTTTCGCATCGTCACCTATTGTCTATTTCACAACGTTGGCAACAGCCCTCGTTGTTTATTAAAGCTTTATGAAATATTTACCACAGGATTCCAAATTTGCATACCTATATTGAATAACTTTCTGAAATTTACCTTCAGCTCCCTATTTCTTTACGAAATAAGTTTACTGTAGGCGTTCGGCGAGGAACACACCCTCCAACACGCTTGGGTGCACGTGCCCTTTTGCAGTGGATATTTTGTATCGACGGTAAAATGGCGCCCAACAGCAACCAACACAAAAGTGCGTGAAATGGCACAGAATACTAGAAATAAGTTCTTCACCACGCAACGAAGCGTAACACAAGCTCGCAATGCACAACAAAGCAAGGTAAATTAATAGAATGAACGCAAGTCAAATACATTAGTAGGTTGGTTATCTATGTATACCGAGTCCTCATCTTCTGGATTGACTACAGAAAGCACTAGTTCACTTTTTCGTTGTTAGCAATAGGGAGATTGGTAAGTATACACAAAGAACAGCAAATATTTTTTTTGCTTAACACTTTCTTGGTTTTTTGCTTTTTTGCACTCAACATTAGTTGAGTGCCTCTCCTTCGTTATATTAACTGCGCCCTACATACACAGATATTAAAAGCATGGGTGTTTCTCCAAGCACCTGAAGTATGCTTTAGCGACTGCCCACCTAATCTGTTTACGCGATCTGATAGCATGCTGTGCATTCATGCAGACATAGAACGAGCGCACATTTTTCAAATGAGAATAATTTATTTACATTACGACAAAGTGCCCAGCATAGTTTCACTGCAGGTTTTAACACAGAATGAGGACTTATATATCAAGCTCCAAAAGCGAAAAGTAAAATGCAAACTGCAAGAGGAATTACAAGAGCAGCTACCCAGTGTTCGTGCGTACAGCTTTTACAATGTGGAACAAGAATAAGGCATGAACTTGCATGAACTTCGTGGAGTAGTGACCAACAGAAGTTGAGCCCTAAGTTCGTAGTTTCTCGTTCATTAAAAAAGGTTCCTTTGTAACACAACCTGTTTGAATGAACACAATGTTTGATTTCATAGTGCAAAGTGCACGAAGGAGATAAAAATTGGCTGAAGAATTTATGGTTAGAAAAGCTGCGCGCAATTACTTGCGGCTTTATAAAAGGTAAGCCTTAATGAAAATTCGTGGATAACATTTCAACGAAAGAATACCTGGCTACGCAAGACGAAAATCGCCCGCAATAATGAAATTGGAGGAAACCGAAACGGAACTCCACCTGCAGTTATAGTTAGTTCGCACGCCAAAATTTCAATGCGCGTGTCCGCACTAGTACATGTTCATATGTTTAAATCACTGAGATATGTTATCTGCACGTTAATAATATTGCAATGGCATAAATTAAGCATATAGTAAGAAGAGGCAACCCTATCTCAGCGCCAAAGATGACAGTAGAGTGTATGGTGAAATCTGCCTTTTGAAAGTTGATATTGGAAGTGACAAATAAAACTTCAGTGGAGTAGAAGTTACCGCTCGAGGGACATTGTGAACAAACATTAGGAAGAAATGGGAAGCAATACTTTTTTGTAACTTGTTGGGGAAGTAACTAGCACATGTTATGCGGTCCTGTACGAAGTGTTGGGGGCCAGACAGCGCATTTTTTAAACTTTTGAATGGTTGCCCGCATGATCTCGTTCGGTTCACGCAACGATTGCCCAAAATAGTCAGTGTGCATCAAACATGTTCTGTGCCTGGTCCGAGTATATTTTCATCTCTCCACTTAACACGTGATATCATAAAATACACAACAGCGCGTGAAGCTTCAGGAGTATTGGTAAGTTTAGACCATGCCAAAGCGTTCGACCACTTAGAACACCAGTACTCATTTGAAGTGTTACGATGCTATAAGTTCTCCGAAGAGTTTGTAGATATCCTGCGGATGTTGTATTCGGGAACAACAGCTGAGATACTACTTAACAGCAATTTAACTCCTAGGCTTGATGTGACAAGGGGAGTGCGGCAGGGCTGTCCTTTGTCACCTCTATTGTTTGTGCTTGCAATTGACCCATTGTTAAGGCGTTTTAGCGAGAGCTCGCTTGTAAGGGGTCTTCCTATGCCAGGAAATGGGTGCATAAAAGTGTCAGCGTATGCGGATGACATTAATTTGTTCTTACGGGATGGGGACAGTCTTGTAGAGGTATTTCGTATTTATAATCAGTATGCATCATTGTCAGGGGGTAAAATAAATATGCGGAAATGCGAAGCATTAAATTTAGGACGCCGTGCAATAACATTACCAGGAAACATTAAACAGACCGAGCATATGCAAATATTAGGCATAAAATTTTCTACAAGTGGTGTTTCACCTCACACGTGGCGAGACATTATCAGCTGTATTCAAGCACAGTCGGAAGCAGTGACTGCGTCGCCACTCCCGCTAGAAGAAAGGGCTTTCTTTATTAAGAACGTATTGTGCAGTAAACTGTGGTTTGCTGCAAGAGTGGCTCTTCCACCGTCACCAACAGTACGCGCAGTAAACAAACTTATTTTCTCATGGTTCTGGCTAAACAAGACACAATACGTAGCACAACAATTTTTCCGTCTGCCGAAAGCCAGCGGAGGATGGAGCTTGCCGTGTATAGTTACATTTCGTAGGCTGCTGTGCACTAAGAGTACATGTGACCTACTTGATGATGATGATGATGATGAGTACCCAGGTAGGCCATTTCTCCTTTATTGGCTGGGTCATTACCGTAGAACGCTTATGCCGCTAAGTTTCGGCAACTTGCTTCCGACAGCGGTAACGCCAGCACCGCAGTATGCGGCGGCTGCGCACTTACAAAGCGAGCTTGTGCAAGTAACGAATACAAAGTGGCGTGCGACACCAGTTTCAAGGCTTTGTGAAATGTTGTGTGAGACGGCTGTGCCTCCAGGGACAGCTACTACAAAAACATGGACAGCCGTTTCTTCACCTGATTTGCCTTCTAAAGTGAAGGATTTTCATTGGCAATTTCAGTGGGGAATTCTACCTACAAGAGACAGGCTTGAACGCTGGGATATGGTAGCGAATGATAAATGCATATATTGCGCACAAACAGAGACCAACACGCATGTAGTAAAGGAGTGCGTTGTAGCGCGCACCTTCTGGAAGCTGGTTGGAAGATTATTTGGAATATCCATCGTGCGGGCACCACGGCGGCGAGAACGATTTGCGAGTCTCGTCTACTACAGCATTAGCTATGTTTTGTGGTGCTTCCGCAACATTGCAGAACGATCCCGGCAGCCAAATAGAGAAATGTACCCCAGAGTGCGAAAACTACGGGTGATAATATGGGATCATCTTGAAGAACAGCTCTTCAAGCTCGGTGAAGCCGAATTTCTTCGCCGCTGGGCTACGCGGTACCTAACCGCGTCTCGAGGCAAAGTTTTGCTACAGCCAGAATAATGCCCAAATTTTGTTTCCTTGAGTAGGAAATGTACTCGTGTGTGCTTCGGGTGTCATTCATGAATCCGAGGCTGACATTTATGATTTTGCATGTACATTGTCGTAATGTTTTTGATGTGTGGCAAAGTCAATGTCAAGCAGACGCAATTTACTATTTTGTTTGCGCATCTGTTTTGTTTGTATCAAGTACGATGTATTGCATGTGTGGTACGTTATATTGTACTCTACGTTCATGCAATTGTTGTACGCGTGCCTACGGGTAAATAAATTTCCTTGTCAGCAACGATGCCAGGATGTTCTCGTTTGAGTGCCCGGGTGACGCCTCCGGCTTTTGGCTCAAGGTCACTTGAAGGTCGCCCACAACGAAGCTGAAAGTGGGCAGCTTGCACTAGTGGTGCAAGGCTGGAGTAAACAGCGGAGCTGGTGCAAGGTATATGTAAACTGGTACCGTAGCTTCCATAGAAGCCCACATGTTAAGAAAATGGCAGCTCGTTGCAACCGTCGCCATCTACGTATCTGGGGGACAACTAACAGCAAGGAAAAATCTTTAAAAAGTGACGTCACAACCGAAAATGGCAGTGACGTCATGATCTTATGCGGCGTGGCGCGAATGTTTGAATTTCTACAGCGTCCTGCATTGCGACCGCTTCGCCAGCAGCTATTTTTCTTTTGAAGCTGAGGTGAGCTTGCGACTCGCCTCAGCTGAAGCGCCAGCCTGTCATTAAATTATTGGAGTGGCGTATGGCTTAATGTGATCATAATTATGCTGTTATTGACGGCAGTTGCTCCGGTAGGTTCTTTAGGAAGGTCCGCGAATCATCATCATCATCATCATCATCAGCCTATATTTTGAGCTTGCGACTCGCCTCAGCTGAAGCGCCAGCCTGTCATTAAATTATTGGAGTGGCGTATGGCTTAATGTGATCATAATTATGCTGTTATTGACGGCAGTTGCTCCGGTAGGTTCTTTAGGAAGGTCCGCGAATCATCATCATCATCATCATCATCATCATCATCAGCCTATATTTTATGTCCACTGCAGGACGAAGGCCTCTCCCTGCGAACTCCAATTACCCCTGTTTTGCGCTAGCGTATTCCAACTTGCGCCTGCAAATTTCCCAACTTCATCATCCCATCTGGTTTTCTGCCGACCTCGACTGCGCTTCCCTTCTCTTGGTATCCATTCTGTAACCCTAATGGTCCACCGGTTATCCATCCTACGCATTACATGGCCTGCCCAGCTCCATTTCTTCCGCTTAATGTCAACTAGAATATCGGCTATCCCCGTTTGTTCTCTGATCCACACCGCTCTCTTCCTATCTCTTAACGTTAGTCCTAAGATTTTTCACTACATCGCTCTTTGTGCGGTCCTTAACTTGTTCTCGAGCTTCTTTGTTAACCTACAAGTTTCTACCCCATATGTTAGCAACGGTAGAATGCAATGATTGTACACTTTTCTTTTCAACGACAGTGGTAAGCTCCCAGTCAGGATTTGGTAATGCCTGCCGTATGCACTCCAACCCAATTTTATTCTTCTGTAAATTTCTTTCTCGTGCTCAGGGTCCCCTGTGAGTAATTGACCTAGATAAACGTACTCCTTTACAGACTCTAGAGGCTGACTGGCGATCCTGAATTCTTGTTTCCTTGCCAAGCTATTGAACATTATCTTTGTCTTCTGCATATTCATCTTCAACCCAATTCTTACACTTTCTCGATTAAGGTCCTCAATCATTTGTTGTAATTCGTCTCCATTGTTGCTGAATAGGACAATGTCATCTGCAAACCGAAGGTTGCTGAGATATTCGCCGTTGATCCTCACTCCTAAGCCTTCCCAGTCTAAGAGCTTGAATACTTTTTCTAAGCATGCAGTGAATAGCATTGGAGAGATTGTGTCTCCTTGCCTGACCCCTTTCTTGATAGGTATCCTTCTACTTTTCTTGTGGAGAACCAAGGTAGCTGCGGAATCCTTGTAGATGTTTGCTAAGATATTCACGTATGCCTCCTGTACTCCTTGATTACGCAATGCCTCTATGACTGCTGGTATCTCTACTGAATCAAATGCCTTTTCATAATCTATGAAAGCCATGTAGAGAGGTTGATTCTACTCCGCAGATTTTTCGATTATCTGATTTATGACATGGATATGATCCATCGTAGAATATCCCTTCCTGAAGCCAGCCTGTTCTCTTGGTTGGCTGAAGTCAAGTGTTGCCCTGATTCTATTGGAAATTATCTTGGTGAATATTATATACAATACTGAAAGCAAGCTAATGGGTCTATAATTCTTCAGTTCTTTAACGTCTCCCTTCTTATGGGTTAGTATAATGTTGGCGTTCTTCCAGCTCTCTGGTACGCATCAAGTTGTGAGGCATTGCGTATAAAGGGCCGCAAGCTTTTCAAGCATGATATCTCCTCCATCTTTGATTAAATCTACTGTTATTCCATCTTCTCCAGCAGCTTTTCCCCTGGTCATGTCTTTCAAGGCCCTTCTAACTTCAGCGCTAGTTATAGAAGGAGCCTCTGTATCCGTTTCATCACTATTTTGAATGAAAGTAGCTTGGCTGTTTTGGGCACTGTACAGGTCAGTATAGAATTCTTCCGCTGCTTTTACTATCTCATCTAAATTGCTGATGATATTACCATGCTGATCTTTCAGTGCATACATCTTGCCTTGTCCTATGCCAAGCTTTCTTCTTACTGATTTAATGCTGCGTCCATATTTTACGGCTTCAATCTTTCCCACTTTATAATTTCGAATATCCCTTACTTTTTTCTTGTTGATTAGTTTTGACAGTTCAGCGAATTCTATCTGATCTCTCGAGTTGGACATTTTCATCTTCTGTCGTTTCTTTATTAGGTCCTTTGTTTCTTGGGAGAGCTTACCTACTGGTTGCCTTGGTGCCCTACCTCCCACTTCAATTGCTGCTTCTGAGATCAACCTAGTTATGGTTTCATTCATTACCTCTAGGTTGTCTTTATCTTCCTTTTCTAAAGCTGCATATTTGTTTGCAAGCACCAGCCTGAATTGGTCTGCTTTTACCCTTACTGCCTCTAGGTTGGCCTGTTTCCTCTTGACTAATTTCACTCTCTCTCTCTTCAAATTGAGAGAAATCCTAGACCTCACTAACCTATGGTCACTGCACTTAACCTTACCTAACACTTCTACATCCTGCACTATGCTTGGATCGGCAGAGAGCATGAAATCTATTTCATTCCTTGTTTCTCCATTAGGGCTTTTCCAGGTCCACTTCCTGTTGCTGCGCTTCCTGAAGAAGGTATTCATTATTCGGAGCCTATTCCTTTCCGCGAATTCTACTAACATCTCTCCTCTTGCATTCCTAGAATCGATGCCGTAGTTGCCAATTGCTTGCTCACCAACCTGCTTTTTCCCCACTTTTGCATTGAAGCCGCCCATGACTAAAGTATACTGAGTTTGCACCTTTCTCATTGCTAGTTCAACATCTTCATAAAACTGTTCTATTTCTTCATCATCGTGACTAGAGGTTGGGGCATAGGCTTGTACTACCTTCATTTTGTACCTCCTATCTATTCAGCTTTATTACGACGACTGCTACCCTCTCATTAATGCTGTAGAATTCATCAATGTTGCCCGCTATGTTGTTATGCACTAAAAATCCTACCCCGGATTCTTTCTTGTCTGGGACCTCTGTAGCAGAGGACGTGACCGGTAGTCAGCACTGTGTAAGCCTCACCAATTCTTCTAACCTCACTAAGGCCAATAATATCCCAGGAAATGCCTGATAATTCTTCAAATAGTCCTGCTAAGCTAGCCTCACTCGAGAGGGTGCGCGTGTTGAACGTTGCCAGGTTCAGTTTCCATTGGCGGCCTGTATTGACCCAGAGATTCTTAGCACCATCTGCCGCGTAGCAGGTCTGACCGCCGCCTTGGTCAGGTGCTCCGCAGCCACTGGGAACTGAGGGCCATGGGTTAATTGTCGGAGTCATGAGGGAGGTAGTGGCCGAATACTGCACCAGGGAGGCCAATTCCTGTTCTGGTGAGGGAGTGACTTTGATGAAGCTTAGTGGGCCTTCCTAGTTTGGTTGCACCTGAACTAGTATAGCCCCACTAGCTCTTGGCGATATATTTTTTCTTGCTGGTGTCAGGCACCACTCCATGCCTGAAAATGTGGTGGACTGGAGTAGGATTCGAACTTACGACCTTCAGATTTGAAGTCGGGTATTCTACCTCTGCTCCACGCCACCACACAGGTCCGCGAATAGGATGAAAAAAATGACAGTGCCACAGAGGTTTCAAAAGCAACTTCACTTTTATTAGTCGAGAATAATGCAACCAATATAATAGACCAAACAAAACATATGCTGAATGGATGAAAAGTACTATAGCCAGCATACTGTCGTAATGTGTAGCAACATATGTGAAACCTTTTCACAGAATCATTCGCGAATACGTGCGTCACCATGTATTCATATCCAACAGTTATCAGAGAACATTGGCCCACATTATTATTTATCAAACATTTTACTTTCTAATTTTGCTGCCCGTCGGACACTAAGAGACTATGTTACGGAGACTGAACGAACATAGCGCGACGTTTCTTCCCGGAGCCTTTCGCATTTATCGTCACGACGAGACAGAATGCATCTGATGCTGAGGCGTGAACTTGCATGATAACAAAAAACCGGCACTCACACCTTTCGCCAATGAATGCCGTGCGCTAGGCCATGCAAAACTTGAAGTGAAGCGCACGCCACACTTTTAACACGCAAGGAAATACAAAGACACTTGGATCGGATGAAACCGCAGCGTTCTAGTGAGCAACGCCATTCCGCACGACATCCTGGCTGGTTTGCAGTCTTGCCAAGTCTTGCGCCGGAATCACTCGTTGGTAGGAGTCACCAAGACCGAACTAATAAATCGTTAAATACAAACAAAATCACCATTTGTTGTTTTAGTACAGCAAAAATATTTGAAACGGAATATTTACTTGTAGGACAGTACTCTGATTAAAAATTTTCGAACATTTTATCACATAGGTTTCCTAGTTTCAGTGTTTGTCCCCCCCTCACCTAGTCGCGCTTCAATCGTGCACAACTGATATATCTGGCGATATGTTTTCGCACGCTTTTCGTTCCAAGCTTCGCGATCTATTTAGATGGACCTTGGCTGGGGATCGACCTAGCTTCTTCCAGGTTTTACTAGGTTTGGCTAAGTTTGGCTAGGAAATGGTAAGCGCAGCTAGGCACGGTATTCCGAATCGGCTCGCCGCCGACGCGGAGATTCTCGTTTGGCCGCGCGGCGCGCTCCAAGATGAGCGGCTTCTTCTTCGGGTGTCCGGATCTTCTTTGGTCGTCCCATGTCAAGGCTACTTGTAGTACAGTCTGTTTCACACTTAAGGGAAATCTCGGAGCGCATTGCATCGCGATGCGGCGAGCGCTGGAGTCGGGTGCCGGAAGTAGCTCGCGCAGGCGCAGACGTACGAGGCGCGTTATCTTGAACCGCGTCGACTGCTACGGCGGCGCGCGCTGGCCGCATCGTCGGGAAGCGTGCTACTGTCAAGGGCAGTTCATCGTTACTGCGGGCACTGAGCCGATAATCTTAGCTAAATGTTGTGCGACGCCAACCTCTGAGCCCTCATTGGCAAGAATGGGGTTCTACGCACTTCTTTTGACAGCACGCTTCGTTTGTTCTTTCGATAGGCGGAGGTACTGAGTGTGTGCACGCATATTTCTTCACTGCGTGTGCTACCGTAATACGCAGCGACAAGAAGGAGGCACAATTGTGCGCACAACGTTTACTTATCGGCTCAGTGCGCGCAGTAACGATGAACTGCCCCTGACTGTAGCACGCTCGCTTCCCGACGATGCGGCTAGCGCGCGCCGCCGTAGCAGTCGACGCGGTTCAAGATAACGCACCTCGACCGTCTGCGCCTGCGCGAGCTGCTTCCAGCATCCGACTACAGCGCTCGCCGCATCGCGATGCAATGCGCTCCGAGATTCCCCCTAAGTGCGAAACAGACTGTACTCGCCACAGAGTAAACGAGAGCGACGGCGGCTCCGAGCGTTATGCCCCCGTTAACGTCACGGCCAAGCTGCGCCTCACACTTGCCGGGGTGTAGCTGGTCGAAACCTGCCGAGCTACTGCCGACGCCGCCTGCGTTTGCCCGGCGCGAACGCGGGAAACGGGGACACGCGGGCGGCGTCGGCAGCAGCTCTGCGCGTTGCGTCCTTGGTGCTGCTCTATCTCGTTCTCATTTTCTCTTTTACTCTACAAAGCATTGCGCGCCACGCGCATGCTCTCCTTCCCTCTCGTTAACGTCCCATATCAAGACATGTGCATGGCACGGAGAGGAGGTGAGGCACACGCCACTCCGCGAGTTGGTTTCTAGGCAAAGCAGGCATGTCAAAGCTCGGCGAGGTAGCTTGCACCGGTGGCGCAAAGCTGAAAAGAAAGCGGAGCTGATCGGTTCCTAGCTGGTCCTGGCTATACGAAGTGATGCTAAGTTATACGAAGCAATTCCAAGTAATTCTAAGGGATACGAAGTGTATAAGCATTTGCTCGCGTTCCGTGGCATCGGGGAACGCCTCGCGAAGCACTTGCGGTCCAAGCACACGTAATGGAAGTGGGGCGAAAGCCCAGTGTACGGGCGGCGCGCAGCAGACGACAGGCCGAGATGAAGTCGCGGCGCATGCGCAGTAGCTCGCGCAGCTGGTGGCAAGCTCGGCAGAGCCGCCACCAGAGGCGCCTGCTGCATTCACGGACACCGCGAGCGTTCGGCGCTAATGCGGAGAAACGGAGATGCTGCGGATGTCGTCGGCCGCACTTCTGTGCATTGCCTCGTTGGTGTTGCTACAATTTGTTTTATTGCGATAGCAATTATATGGACACTCAAAAGCAGATTTATGCCGTCGGCGTCGCCGTCGCCGTCGGCGTGAGGTTCCGTATGACGTCAATGGAGATGAAATCGTCGCCGCGCGCCGAACGCTGTATGTGCGAGTGAAAGGGCGCGAGGGACGCGCGCTTTCACGGGGAGTGAACGCACGGCGAACAAACGCGCGTTCTGCTTGGTGCTCCCTTAAGGGCTGCAGAAGTAGGCGTCTCTTTCCTCCTCTACAATCACCATATATGTAGAGCAAACGTGCCTTCTTCCGACGCACGAAAGGCCGTGGGGGGGAGGGGGAGGGAAGGGAGGCGACGTTTAGCTGCGGCACGAAGTGCCTATTTATATCAGAGGCTCCGGCAACAGTCACCAGCGCCGCAGGCATTTTGAGCGAACGTGGGCAAAACGCCGACGGCGTCGTAAACAGTTCTGCGTGTTGCCGGTGCTGCTGCATGTCCAAGTTTATACAGCTGATAAAGCTGCTATCATTACTCCGTATAGCTGTCTTCAAATTTGCTATCGCAATTGATGCTTCACCTTTCAGGTGAAACTGCGACAACTTTTTTATTGCGATAGCAATTATATGGACGCTTCCACCGGATTTCTGCCGTCGGCGTCGCCGTAGTCGTCGCCATCGTCGTCGCCGTGAGGTTCTGTATAGATAAAATCTTCGCCGCGCGCCGTATGCCCGAGCGGAAGCGTGCGGGGACGCACGCTGTCACGGAGAGCGAACGCACTCAATCTCCCACACGCAAGCAAGGAAGCGGGAAGCGAGCGCCGGAGGGCGCGGGGGGGGGGGGGGGGGGGTGGCGCACTTCTACTCTGCCAACAACCGCGCTCGTCGCTCGCCCCGCACCGTCTCTTATCTCCACACGGCTCTGACCGTTATGCGCTGTGCATTCGCCGCTCAGTTTCCGTTGAAGCGATAGACCGCACGTACCTTCGCCCGCTGCGGCGTATATGCGCTTGCTGCCAGCGTTTTGACAGTCGTTGTCTGCAGTCATTCAGTGTGATCTATTCATGTTTGTTTGTGCGCGCTCCCACCACAGTTAGTAATAATCGGGCCAACATTTTCCAACGCACGCTACACATGCAATGCTGCCCGGATCGGCAGTGCTGCGCTACAGGCGTGTCCCTTCGCACGCGCTGCCCACGGGCACCGCTTCTCATCAACACCACCGTTTCACACGCGCCTTCTCGTGGTCATCGGGTTTCTCTTCATGTCGGTCTACTAACGCCGCAGCACACCTGCTTACTTAATTAGCTCATGTTTACTACAATTAATATTGCTACCAAAGCCACTCACCTTACTTCGTATGACATTGCTGTGTTGCTATCGCATTCATTGCTTCGCCCTCAGGGCGAAACTGTGACATTTTTTTCTCTCTCTCGCTCTAATTTTCTCTTTCTCTCTCC
This sequence comes from Dermacentor silvarum, assembly GCF_013339745.2. Lineage (NCBI taxonomy): Eukaryota > Metazoa > Arthropoda > Arachnida > Ixodida > Ixodidae > Dermacentor > Dermacentor silvarum. Next base: position 37,836,034 of record NC_051160.1, read on the forward strand.
CGAGCATAGCGCGTGACCCTCCCTGAGGTGGTTGCTAGGCAACGCAGTGGCAGGCGGCACACTTTACGGCCGTCTTAAACAGCTCCGCTGTTGAAAACATTTCATACTTAATAGAAAATGCCTGCTTTTTGAAATGAATTCCTGGCTCCATGCAACACCCCCTGCCGTCAGGGTGCTAGGGCTTTGTGTAGAGAAAATGTTAGTAATGATCCTGTATGTGTACAGCCCTGGTTGATAAATGTTGGCCTCTTTCCCTGTGTGAGAATTTCACCCTTATCGGCACTGTTATGGGTTCCTGTGTCATATTTTACACCGAATCTGTTGAGGGCTCACTCTTCGATGGTCCCTTCCGGCAATAGGAAAAAAAAACTCTCATTGGGCGTATGCTGTATGTGCGAGTGAAAGCGCGCGAGGGCGAGGTACGCACGCTTTCACGGGGAGCGAACGGACGGTGGAGAGCAAACGCGACTTCCCAGTGGAAGGGGAGCGGTGGGCGAGGAAGGCATAGAGGCACCCTAGACTGGGCGTGTCGGTGCCTGCTCTCCCACTGCGGCACATGCGCGCAGCCCTGCCGGCCTCTGCCGCCTGTGCCGCGGACTCTCTCTGGGCTCTCATCCACCTCTCCCCTAACATTGTCGACAATGGCGTTTAGCTGTTCCGTCACGTAGCCAGCGTTTTCAGAGCGGTTGCGTGCGGTTACACATACAACGCGATAAACTGTTGTCGACGGTGGCGTTTTGCCCGCATTCGTACCGAACGCGCGCGGCGTTGGTGACGTGTTTATGAAGAACATACCAACCTTTGCCATACACCTTATGGCGGGGTCCCTGTGGTCACTAAATAAATGAAAACCACCGGATCTTATGTATTTCTCATTCTTTAATAGTTCAAATAACCAATTGCACCATCACAGCTTAATAGTAATAATTGGAAATACATAATTCTCACCATAGTAGAGCTTCGCTGGTCTTCCATCTCCACCCCAGTGGAAGGGCTGACAGTTCTTCTTTTACATCCTATTGAAATTTGCATGTTTCGGTATACCAGCAAAATTATAGTTGAATTGCTGCTTTGTGTGATATGCAATATTCAGCTGGAGGTGATGAGCAGTTGTCTAACATGGGTTGTACCATGCAGTATTTTTTTTTTTCAGCAGCGTGAGTCGTCTTTGCTAGCGCAACAACTGTTTTCTTTGGCAGCATTCATATAGTTAATTTTTCTCCACCGCATAGATATCTAGGAGAATGAGTGGTGCACAAAGTAGAGTGAGTTAAGTCAAAATGTTCCACACCGGGGTTTGGTTGGGATGGCGAGGTGTGTGGAAGAATTAGGGGAGTTTCTCAAGACCACTCAAATAGCTCACACTGATTTCTGATAGTGGTCTTGGTGTTTGGCCTGCGTCGGTTATATAACCCAAGGCGCTTTCTGAGGCTAGAAATTTTGAAAAAAGCTATCCTTATATTTGTGGAAATTTGGTATTGGCCCTGGGGTAGCAATAGGTATGCACCACTGAATCTACTGGTTATGTACCCCTGGGGCCATGGGGTGTATGCAGCTCTTCAATGAACCTCTTTAACACCAACGTTTTTGTATGTGCCACTCTTTCATCAACCTCTTTGATGCGAATTGGGTCAGGCGGCATCACAACAAGCACCTACGTAGTGACATCTACGTATGCATTGTAGTTATCAGCTGGTGTTGTGTCTGCTAGGATGTGTATTTCCTTGACAAAGACCAGTTGCCTTGTTGAATTGTCAACTTCAGCCTAAGGCATACCTGCTCGACTACTGTTACATTTTGGAAATGCTGTAAACTTGTGCCATTAAGACTAGTTCCATTGTTTGTATTTCAGGTACTTCACAGTGCTCATGAAATTGATTCAGAGTGCGGTGTGCGACCTTGGCCCATTTTTTTGCAGCTGCGTGTTACATGAGAGATTGACATGTGGCAGTAAGTTGTATGTAGATATAAATTAGAAATACCATAGGTATTCAAAAGTACTTTCACTATGTCTATTCTCCTTCGGGTCCTTCGTGCTGCCTGGCCAACTTTGCATCGTTGTTTGTAGCATGCTGGTTTGATTGCAAAAACAAGTGTGGCCTGTTAAAAAACACGCAAGGACTGCCAAATAGCTCACGGTGGTGTTTTCAGCTACTCGATTTTGATCTTGGCTGCACTTGTGGATTTCCAATTGTACTGAAGCTTGCCAAATGCTTGAATTTGTTCGAATACATATTTCCTTGTTTATATACAATTTATTCGATCAATTCACTTTCATTATGCGAACAATTGTTAATTGTACTATCATGCTGGTACATTGGATTGGGGAACTATATAATTAACAGACATTTTATTGTTTTGCTATACATCTCGGACCTATGTAAAGGGCTCATTCTACTAACCACACGCACACACACAAACTCCCTTCAAGCTTATAAAATTCTCAAAAGGATTATAATAAACTCTCAGAGCTCCCTGTAAAAGCTCTGATAGGAAGCTAAAGTGCACTACCAAAACATATGTTTAAAACTCCCTTAACTAAAACAAAGCTCCCTAAAGGTGTGAAAGGTAACTCCCAGACATTCTCCTATATACTCTCACAAAAAACAAAAAATGCATTCCAAAAGCTATCCATATCAGCTTCCTTAAGCAAAGCTCCCGAAATAAAGGAACAATTTCTCCCAGATCCACACCTAATCACTCCCACAAGGAGCCAAACCATATTCACATATTCACATATAATCACCCAAAGGTCTCCTTAAAACTCCTCCAAGAAGCCAAACCGCTCCGAAAATACGTTTGTAAGAACTCCCAGTGCTTCCCTTATAAATTGCCAAAAGAAGCAAAATATAATATCCACGTTAACTTATAAAAACTCCCAAAGCTCGTTATAAACCTCCCGCAGTCCGTGTTCAAAGCATCAATAAAAAACTCCCAACGTTCCTCATAAAGACTCGAGCAGCGACGTCGTTCAAAGGAGCTGTAAAGTACTCCCAAGGTACCGCAAAACTCCCCAAAACAAGGGTGTGAGCGAAATCACCGTTGTGATGGAGTATATTGTGCCGCCGTTGGGGTGTGACTTATGCGACGAGCCTAAAACACCCCAAAAGTGTAAAACCTGATAACAGTGCACAAACGCGGGATGTCTGCCACGCCGTGTTAGGCCACGTCACTCTCTCCTTGGTAGAGCCGTTGCGTTGAGGCTGGCATAGCGGGGCTTGGGCGTCCGGTGCCACCAATTTGTGGGAGGTGGCGCGAGGAGGTAGCTGCCTTGGCCACGTGTTTATTTAGACAGACCAGCCATGGTGCCGTGCGATGTCGGGAGTGGCAGATACCGTGACCGCTCAGGTCGAGCGCGTTAGCGTGTTCTTTTTCTCGCGCTACATGCGCTTGATCCGTCTTCTTCACCTGCTCCGGAAGCGATAGTCGCGCCGCGACATATACTCATTAAGTGAGGACACTCGCCACGCGCGATCGACCTGAAAAACAGCAACGGCGCGAGCCCATAGGTCTGGTGATGGCAGCGGACAACTAGATATCAGCGGGATGGCGCAACTTCAAGACAGAAGAGGTTTTAAGGCGAGATCCTTAAATGGCTGAGGGGTCAACAACTCCGACCACCGTCCGGCGTTATGGCAACAAAATTCAAGCGTCGTCTCAAGTGACGTTTGGGACACATTAAAGGAACCGTTATCATGAGTAGAAGCACGTTCGAAATGACTATGGAAGCTACGAACATTGTCGCATTTGGTGACGAATGTGCCAGTAAGCCATTAATTTATTTATTCATAAAAGAGCTGGATTAGCGCTGTTTACGTTGAACAGGCACCTTTCTGTTTAATCATTGTGGCCATCTAAAGTGCCTGCGTGTGGTTTTCCAAGTTTTGTTGATATTTGCCGAGAAATGTACACGTGTCTTATGACGTATCAGGAGTATAAATACGCCTGCGAGAACTGGAAATAAATCTGTTGTTGAAAGGTATAAGTATGTGTTTGTTTAATGTGCTTTTCCCTGTAGCTCTGATTCTGCCTGCGATATAAGAAAGTAGACGAACGAAAGAGAAAGCCACGACCGTTCTAACGCGCAATTAACCATGGAGAACCAGTGACGATGTCTATAGGCGACCGAAAAGGAGAACAAGAGAAAACAAAGAGAAAAGAATAGGACGTAACAACGCATTCGAATGAGAATGCCTAAGTAATATACTGAATGTCTCGTGAGCACGCAGGCTTTCGCCTTCATCCTCTTTAGCGTATGCTGAAGCGACTGTCAACTTTTATTTACCGCTGCTATGGCAACGGGTGCTTCAAGGGAAATCTGAATTGTGTGACAGACGGGCGCTGTTCCTGGTATATCACCTCGCAAATCTATAGCCGCTATTGTCGGGAGCGCGTGATAGGCACCTTTCTTTCTACGCCAGTAATCCACATTCGCCGCGTCACTACATCATTTCAGATTTCCCGCAAAGCGCCGGTTGCGACGCCAACGGCACATAAAACCTATTCTGTGTTGAAGTTGCGTCGTACCGCCGATAGAAAGCCGCTGCCCTCAGTGCAACGACGGGCACGCTACGTTGTTGCTTTATCCAGCCGATCAGGCCTCCCAAGCAAGCCAAGAAGTGTCCCCACCTAAAGATATATTTTACACCGTGATTTGGGTAGAGGTTCAAGGGCGGCGAGTTGGTGGCTGTGGCGAAACTCGTACTGATGGGCTTTCGTCGTTAGTGAAAGGCGTTCCTCCGGAATGGCTTGGTATTGGCGTACTCAGCACTTCCACTACAATTGTCATGGTGGATGGCGTTTATTTAGAGTATGAAAGATGATAGTTCTCGTAAGGTGCTCAGAGGGTGGTCCAACCTCGTCTTCCTTTTCATTTCTATAACAATTACACGGACACTCTTAACGCATTTCTGCCGTCATCGTCGCCGTCGCCGTGATGTTCCGTAAAAAAATCCAAACGTGATAACACCGTCGCCACACGCCGTACGCTGTATCTGCAAGTGAAAGCTTGTGAGGGCCAGCTGACGATCGCGGCTCAATCTTGCGCGGGCGTGGGAGAAAGCGCGTCGTCTTCTTCGGCACGAGAGGCACGGCGGTGAGTCGAGGGAGATGGGCTTTCTAATCCGGCTGCTGCTGCTTACGGCACGGACGCGCGGCTGTCGTACCTTGAAAGCGATGTGCACTGTGGACAAAGTGCATGCGCTGAGTGCCATTAGCTTTGTATGCGCTGTGCTTTTGAGGTTTCATTCGCGTTGAAGCGAAAGACAGCACAAAGGTCAATTAGCTAGCTGCTTCAGCCGCGCTTTCTCACTCCAACATGTTGACAGCGACTTTCCGTGGCCACCGAGCGAGATGTGTTCATGTTAGTTTACGTGTGCGCACGTGACGCTGTGGTTGGTAATTTAGTTAGTAAGCGAATGTTTACAACTCTAAATGGCAGATATAGTGACATATAAGTGCTGCCATGGCTTTCTTGCTCTTTGTTTAATGTAATGTGACTTTACAATTGTAGCAATATACGTTCTGTCTTTTTTATCTAATTTCTTGTTAAGCATTCTGTTTCCCTATCGTGCTATTTTTGTTTGCCTTACATCGCGTTATATCACACTTTGATTGCGCACTAATCCATGCATGATGCGCTTTTTATTTTATCGTGTGCTTTAAACTGTGTCCCATATTTCTTCTTGTTATTTGCGCATTGCTTGGTTCAGTACTGCGATTATGTGCTCAAATTTTATTTACCCTTAATAGATTTTCTTGTTTTCTATTCCGCTTATGTATGCACTGTTGGGGTTTTGACGGCCCCCTAACACAATGTCCTACGGGCGTGTAAGGTATTTCAAATAAATAATTTAATAAATAAATAAGTAAACAAGTAAATAAATAAATAAATAAATAAATAAATAAATAAATAATGCCATCTGGAAACAATCATTGTTCCCATACCGTATTGCACAGTGCAAATCCATCATTCAAGATATCGTAACCGCATGGTTTAGCAAAATCTGAAGGAGTCATTCACCGACTAAAGTATCTGGTTTGCAAGCATTTTGTAAATATAGCTGCTATACTCACATGGAAGATGCTATATTTAGACAGTTTAACCTGTGGAAATGTTCGCTTGGGTGTGTGGATAATTTGCTCGGTCTGAATAAAGTTTTTGCCACTCCCCAATGGCGTACAAAGTAGAAAGAAAGAAAGAAGAAAAATAGGAAAGAAAAGAAAGGCGTACAAAGTAAATAAAAAAAATTTAAAGAAGAAATGTCAATGATGTTCGTGCTGTGGGTATACACAAACAATCGTATTATTTGACGCTTTATTGTTTTAAAGCTTATTCTTCTTTCAAACAAATCGGGAGACAATAGACTGGGAAATGTGTGATCCAAATATGAACGTCACTGTGCGGTTCTCCTTCAGCCTTTTGTCTTGCAGACCTCCTTGACCTTTTTTGAGTCACCTGATAGCAGAAGAGTGATAACATTGAAGTATGAAGCCAAAACCGGAATAACACCAAAGTATTATCAACCGACACATTTGAATGACTCGGAGCTTCCTGATACATACATATTTTTCAGCATCCATGGGGAGACGCGTTAAGGGTACATTCAAGTACCAACGAGTCGCCGCATCATGCCAGCGTTTCACTTCTAAGCCCGAAATGTTATACTGACAGTGAGGAACTTCGCACGCAGGCTATTACTAAACCGTACTTTAAAATGATCCGCAGTGTTTCTTCCTATACTCGCGAACAACTTTCTGTGGCAATGAAGGGAAAGCTACGGAGGCAAAGCGCTCACAAGTGAGGGTGCTTCTGAAAAGAGTCCCGCGTTTTAATCCACGTTGGTTTATGTTGGTGAAGAGAAAACATAAACAGCTTATTAGCTACAGTTAAATAAGACAGAACACACCACTGAGTGTAAAAGTTTACTCATTTAGCCGCTTTTCCCTTCCGCGTCTGGGCAAACGCGAAATCGTCGCACGTGGAAGTTGCGTCGATTCAGCGTCTGTTCCGAGCAACCAAAAGCACTGTCAAACGCTGCCGGACTACTTGGCGCGGTCACACATGTGCAGCATCCACGCGCCCGTAGATATCCCTTCATTGCCACAGAATGTTGTCCGCGAGTATAGAAATATTTTTTCCTTAAATCTAATTATCATCTTGTTCCTATTCACCATGCTTCCTAAATTATCTAAGCAACGCCCGTGTGCTTGCGCTGTAGTGCACGTTAAAGAACCCCAGGTGGTCAAAATTGACCAGAGCCCTCCACTACGGCGTGCCTCATAATCAGAACTGGTTTTGGCACGTAAAACCCCAGAATAAATCAATGCATCAATTATCTAAGCAATCCCCACATTTCATAAAAAAGACCTTTCACAGTTACACCGTCTTCCGGAGAATGTTTGTCTCTGGCTGGAGCATAACGCCATGTCGAACTTAATGCACAACTTCGGTTATACTTACGAGAACCTTTCCACTGCAGAAAATACCAGCATCAAAAATACACTATACGGTATGTGTAATGTATCACCCGTGGGACAGTAGCTAAGCTTTCGGGAGGACACTTTCTGTGCCGCAGTTTCAAATTTGTAAACCGTATTTGAAACGTAGTTTATCTCTGGGTCACCACCCTACAGCTTACAGCATTTTGTAATACAATACAAATGCACAATAAGGATGTTTGGCGACGACAAGTCAGCAGGAGAAGCCGAATGCGGGCTCTGCCTTGGTGCCTAAGTAATGAATAAATTAAATGAAAATATATATAGTTGTATTTGCAAACAGCTGCGTCACGAACCGTAGCACGTGATAGATACCAACAAGAGAATCGTTTCTACTAACTAATGTTGCTTACTGCGCTGTGAACCTATAGCACATCACCAATATTTGTGTGAAAGTAACTGTCTATAATAGAATGGCGGGGATAACGTCAAATTTATGAATTAAAAAAATGACATAGAAGCCTTTTTTGTATGTGCCGTATTTTCGCTCCTAGAATGGAATAATGGGGCTGTAGAACGTGTCGCCTTCATTTATTAAATAGCGAGCGAACAGGACAAGCCTCTACTTACAGCCATACTTCAGACTAGGGGGCGCGTATATGTTAGGAAAACAATTGCGTTTAATGGCAGCACTTATATTAGTCTCCCTACTGTGCACATCTCAAGGGCCACGAATGTGTCGGAGAAAAGGGTAATGTGTGAGCTATAATAGTGCATGTAACACTGAACAAAAAGTAATCGTTAGATAGTGGTGGGAAGGGGAGCTTCAGGTCATTGTTTATTTGGGCTGGTAAATAAAGAAAAGCAAGCGAGTACAAGAACCCTTGACGTGAATGCGGCGGCTGTAAATCAGGAAGGCTTAATTTTCGAGGGGCCGGTTCTCACATATCCACTGTTAATCCCTGCATAAGTTGTCTTCTCCGAATTCGAAGCCCACCAGCTCTGCTTTGGGCAATGTTATTTTTCCTACCTAGAGTCCCATCTAAATAAGTACTTGAAACACTACCGCCCCTCCTAGCAATATTATTTCGTCAGTTTAGACATTTCTAGCTTATAGCCCTCTCGCATGAGTCCCTCACGCGTGAGTTAATCAAAGTCCTTTGAAGTAAACCCTTTTGTTTGTACTGAAGGACCCCTTCCGAAAGCGAGTTTCCCTAGTGATACAAAGTACGGCCCACTCTCCTATATATTATTTTTAGCATCCCAGAAAAACAGAAGGCGTTGTTTGTTTAAACGGAAACTGACAAAACGCTTAAAAAATGTGCAGCTGGTCGATGCAAAAGAAGAAAGAAGGTAACATGATGCATGAAAGGCCTGTCGTGGCATCATAATTCGCGTATTGTTATTATCAGTGCGGTGTTTTTGTTTGTAACAAAACAAATCAGCGCCCCTTCTACACCGTAAACATGGTCGAACAGTGAAGTGGCCTCCCGGCGCTGGCGATGTATTTCCGCGGCTCGGGCGTGCACTCCGGGATTGGCCTGCCAGCGCTGCCGTTTAAAGTCGGGATCTCGGGCGCGCAGCTCGGGGTTAGCCATACGCCGACGATCCCGTTCACGAGCCAACTCTCGCTGGCGCTCGCAGTAGGCAGGTTCTTCCCAGGAGTACGCACTACTCGTGGTCGAACCACAGTTGTAGCTGGGATGGAATGTGCGGTGTATATATATATATATATACGCAAAGAAAGGGAACCGAGGGGCCCGATTTTGATTAGTCATATTGCCTTCTTATGGTATACATATATATATATATATATATATATATATATTATATAGTGGATAAGAGAGAGGACTAAGATGCTCTTTTCTGCAACCCAGATGGGAGCACGGCTCAGCATCAGGGGTTGGGGGAGCAGGGAGAATAAAGAGAGGTAAGATAGGAGTAAAGAGAGGTAGGTAGGATGTGGAAAGGTTCAGCCGCAGCAACGTTCCATGGCAGGGGACCACAAGGAGCAGACAGATGGGCAATCGGCTACACGATGGTAAGTCCAGCCGTAGCGGCAAACTCGAGGAAGGCTTGCAATGCTGCGACTGGGGATTGTCGGGGGAAGAGCAGGGTCTTCCACTGAGTTGGATGGAAGCTCAAGGCGGTGATATGCGACTGCCATCGCCTGTCTTGGAGTAGCAAGTGCTAGACAGTGGCATACGATGTGTTCCAGGGTCTCAGGAGAGCCGCAATAACTAATCCAAAGCTCCATATATACAACTATAGCGCTAACTCGAACTACTCTCGCTCCCCACTTCTCCATTGACCTACTTTTTTCCTACACCGCCATTGCTTGGCGCGCCTCATTAGACGTGAGTATTGGATAGCGTGACTTACGTCAACCCCTCCCCGTTCTCCTTTGCATGTGTACCCTCTCACAGCATTCTCACAGCAGGAAAGGGATTCATACAATCTCTTTCCCCATGTTGAGCTCTTCTTTTTCTCTCCTCTCCGGCCAGGTCACGTGGCCCCGTTTTAGCGAAGTCTGGCAACGACGGCACAGGGTCCGCATAAACAGCTTCGCTGTAAAACTTCGTTGAACAGCAATGCGCCATGAGCGAGTTGGCTGCTAGAGCTGGCATAGCGCTTGAGCGTGATCAGTCTTGAGCGCACGTCAGCTGTCTGACCCAGACGCGTGCTCTAGACCAGCAATCTGTAGGTCAACAGGCGCGTTCAACAGTTATCAATGACAGCACCACGGCTTCAAACACCAATTCGCGTGGCACGCGCGATGACGAGTGGCGTGCGTCGGTTGTCAAACTGGCCGTATAATCTATATTAGTTCAGTGTAGTACTGCGCCGACAAAACTTGATGACCGGGAAAACATGCATTCGAAGCTGCCTGAAGCGAGTATGGTGATTGGACGATGACGACATCTGCGACGGAGCCAGTTGCGCGCATTTGGAGGTATGGCCACAATAAATGTTCAGTGCGGGACCACTGTAAGAAGGGTTTCAGTAGGCAATAATTTACAAACTGTCTTGACAACCGTTTTGTCTTGATGGGCTTCGCACGAGGCTACGCCTTCATGGACAAAAAATAGATAACGCCTTTTCCGCAAGCGGAAAGATAGCCGAAAGATTGTGATTTTTGTCACGGTTATTAGATACCTAGGATTCACATGACTATATATTTCGTACCCGTCCACGCTGTTGTTTACAGACAGGAGTACTGCTAAGGAATGCAGCTGTTCTCTTTTTTTTATTGCGATAGCAATTATATGGACACTCCAAAGCAGATTTCTGCCGTCGGCGTCGCCGTCGCCGTGAGGTTTCGTATGACGTCAATGGAGATGAAATCGTCGCCGCGCGCCGCCGAACGCTGTATGTGCGAGTGAAAGGGCGCGAGGGAAGCGCACTTTCACGCGTGGAGTGAACGCACGGCGGAGAACAAACGCGCGTTCTGTGCCGTGCTCCCTTAAGGGCTGCAGAAGTAGGCGTCTCTTTCCTCCTTTACAATCATCAGATATGTAGAGCAAACGCGCCTTCTTGGTGGTGGTGGTGGTGGTTTCTTCTGACGCACGAAAGGTCGTGGGGGGGGGAGGGAAGGGAGGAGACGTTTAGCTGCGGCACCAAGTGCCTATTAGGGGCGAAGCTCCTTATAGCGGCACCAGTTCCGTCCCCGTCGTCGTAGTAGTAGTGTGTAACCAGTAGTGTGTAACCAGTCTGAGAAAAATGAGAAAAACAATTCCGAAGTTGTGTCCGTCGCGCGGAATCGAACCAGGGACCCCTCGCTTCCGAGCGCGCGGCGTTAGCCCACTACGCCACGAAGCGGACATGGGCACACGCACCACGATAGCAATAAATACCCAACATTAACGAAAGGCCGCGTTTCTAGCGCGTTTCTAACGCGTTTGTGCTAGCGCGTTACGGCCCGTGTAAGAAGCTGGTGTAAGACGCTGTGGCCTCTCCGCCTTACCTTCAACGCGTTTCGAACGCGCTGCCCAAAGCGGTGGCAAGTCAAGTTCAAGTCGAGGAGCGTTTATGAATACGGGGGGTATACTCTCTCAGCAGTCATGTGATGGCGTCGGCAAACGCGGTGCACGTTCCGGCATGTGTAAATGGCTGCGTAAGACGCTGTGGCCGCTACCCCTTACTAGAGAGTACTGCACGTTTCTAACGCGTTTGTGCCAGCGTCCCCTTAAGCGGGAGATCCGATGATTCCCTCCGGAGCTTCGCCCACTCATCATCATTCACCCCGTGGATATGCTGTGATTTTTTTATGTCAGATGCTCCGGCAACAGTCACCAACGCCGCACGAATTTTGTGCGAACGCGGGCAAAACGCCGACGGCGTCGACAACAGTTCTGCGTGTTGCCGGTGCTGCTGCATGTCCAAGTTTATACAGCTGATAAAGCTACTATCATTACTCCGTATAGCTCTCTACAAATTTGCTATCGCAATTTATGCTTCGCCTTTCAGGTGAAACTGCGACAACTTTTTTTGGAAGGATAGTCTCCAGGCTCGGATTTCTCTTTTTGCGAATCACTTTAACTTCACAAATCGGAGCATTCGCGTAGTAATGGCACGTAAGCACACTTACTCACGCGAACATTTGTTACGAGAAACATGTTTCTAATGGCAGAGACGCCTTCGTGTGTTGAAGTAAATATGCCCTGATGTCTCAGTTATGTCCTCGTTTTTTGTTTTTTTGTTTTTTATTTCTTTAAATACCCCCAACATCATTGCCTTTTACTTTTTCATGCGGAAGGTACGAAGTTTGTCGCTTAAGGTTTGAAAAATTTATGGATTGATATTTGTGAAGCAATAATAATACGTTTGCCGTAGTGCTGCATAGAAACCAAACATACATCTGAACAATGCCGCGTCCTCTGTCAGTAATCACAAAACATGTTCCACAATTGTGCTTCGTACCTTGGTTAGCTTGCAAAGATATCAATGGCAGACAGCTGCATGCAAAACTTTGTACATACCAATATAAACACAAATGACGTAATTCTGGCACGTGTTCCTGACAAGGTGTTCGTGGCGCATGGATACGGCGAGAGTTGCACTTCTAATCGCAGATTTTCTACGTAAACAACTAAAAAAAAACGGCGAAATACGTTGACCTCTGTATATATCAGAAATAATTGGAATACTTCATTCTTCTGCATTGCTTGTATGTAAGGCTGAGTGAATGGCTAAATCATATAATTTCCAAATGAATTCAGAAAAATTCTTGTAAAAAGAGAAAATTGGCTTACCCATGCACGTGCTTACGCACAGTTTACATATAAGAAAGCCCTTTGTTCCTGCGCATGATCCGACTTTCCGATGAACGCAAGTGCCGTTAGACTGATCAAAAATCCATTTCGGCACATTGCCTGTGCAACTCTCAGCTACAGTAGCGCACTTTCCGCTCGTGCTCCCTTTACCTGGAAAATAATGGAAATATGCACTTAGCAGCTCAAATTTTACATGTAAATGTGAGCGGAATAGCTCTGACAAAGATATCCCCAACTAAAAAAACAACATGCATGATTATTTGAGAACGTGCGTAGACTAAATGCGTGAGGCACGGGAGACAAGCAACATTTTTTCGCAACATTATACTTGTAGACAACGGTGAATCTTCAGGCAATTGAGAGAATGTCTTTAACGGTAATTCCAATTTCTGTTCAAATGCGCCCAAGGCACACTTTCTCTTTAGCAGAAGAAATTAAAGTAGCTCATTGTCTGCTATTTGTGCTTGCTTTACGTAGACAGCAAGCCACTGTATAGCTTACACCCGTGAATTTCTCAAAGCAACCTTTCCTTTTTCCTAAAGTTTTGTTATCTGTTCAGAATTCAATAGCGAAACTGCGAGTTTTCGGGTTTATGCTGCCTAATTTTTCTTTATTTATTCAGCTGCAACTACAACTACAAAAATTCATGGTTACAGCAATGTCTTATATGCGAAATCTTTGCAGTGAACAAACAAATTTCATGTAATTATCCAGCTACTGCAAGACAGTCCGTCGGAAAGTAATTACGCTAGCTCAGACATAAATGTTATGGGTGCTGATAGTTAAATAGCTCACCGCCAGATGCTGGCTTAGACGGGGCAGATCCAGTTGCCGCTGCTGGGGCTGCGGCTGGTGCCGGGCTTTCTCCGGCCCCACCTGCAGTATTGTGAATTCAGTCAATTTATTTCTAGAGCTAGGAGATTTTGAATCATTTAGAATAAGTTAACTCACCACCAGGTGTGCACAGGAGCTATCAAATCTGCCATCTGAATGTGTCCACATTTGAAATGTTCTTACACCTTGCCCAATAAAACCGTGCCGGTGTGGACATGATAGGCAGGGCACCATGGAACTCCTGTGCACACTAATGCGAAAAATTGGGGATGCTATACGTGAGAAAACAGTTGTCTTAGGGAAATAGGAAACAATTCCGCTGCATGGGCTATGAGTATTTGAATATAGCAACACCAACTCAGTAAGTTGTTGCGAGGGTACTGATAGTATCTACTATCAGCAAAGAGTAATGACAGTAGCCAGCACTCCCGCAAGTTTTCATTTATATTTTTTGGTAGTTCTGGTATGTATACGATGAACAAAGAAATCTTCATTTGCTATTGAAGAGTGCCCAAAGTTTCATTTATGAATTCAATTATCGTCACGGCGAATTATCTGCCATCGCTTCTCGAATATTTTGGTTGCAGCACGTTTTGAAGACATAAACATCAGCTTTTAACCATGCATTCAATCTCCAATACTGAGGAAGAAAGTACCGCACCCATTAGGTGGAAAAACCAAATCTATGGTATTCGCTTTTTACTAGAATTTGCAAGTTTTGTTGATTTACCATTATACGCAAATTAAAGGCAGAAATATAGCAATTTGTACTAGTGTTCCGCAGCATCAGCTCACCATGGCGTCCATTTTATGCGCGAAATTACTACTGTTCTGATGTTCACTTTAAATGTAAATACAACGATGGTGTTACAATACATAGACTGCAGTTCATGAAGTTGCCTCGACCTTTTGTTGTACAGCTAAAAAACTGAAGAGGGTCCCACAGTATTAATACTGAAAACGGGACCCTCGGTTAAGCAAACAGAAATAAATTTCTTTGTTTACCCAGAGAGCGTTCTCATTGTTTGGCTTATGGTGTGCTCGTGTTTGTAGGTAATTTTTGTAAGTTACCCTAATTACTATTGGACACTGTACCGATCTTTAGGCTAATAGTATCTATAAATGAATAAACTTAAAATAGGTAAAGAAGGTGGTGCCTTCTGTGTGTGTTGATTTTTTATGTGTGTGTGTGTGCCTGTGCTGAAGCCCACGTTGCGCTACAGACAATGTGGCTATTCAACATATACATATAGATTTTTTTATTCATTCATGTACCAATACGAATGACCTGGTACAAAGACAGGCACCACCAAGTTGCGGTTCCGCACAGAAAGACACCGCAAAATGACACTAACAGCACATTACTGGCCCTTTTGGTTGGGTTTCATCTAATTCACGACGTTGAGATTATAAAGAAGAATCAATATTTTTGCAGTCAAATAATGGGCTGCAGAGAACCACACAATAAATCGTAGAATCTTTTTAGTGTCCTGAGCTACAAATTTTGACCTTGCTCAACCATAACTTCATGAACTGCTGAATAAAGTGGTGTTTTTTTTTTCAGTAATGTAATGACACCGCCTTAGCATTGTTTAAAATTTCGCATGTTAGCAAAATTATCCCATCTCAAATAGCTGACACCCATTAATACACATCGGAATTTATGCACTCATTGGGTCAGCGCCGAAAACGACTACAACGCATTGACAGCGCTCGTCCTAGTCCTTCCTCTTTGGTTGCCATCATTTACAGCTCTGATTCAAAGAACACATACCGATGTTCGTCTGTGACTGCTCAGTCTTTATTTCAGCCTTAAGAGAATAATTTCAATAGCAAAATAACATAGATTTTAAAAAATCAGTTACGATAGTTCTGCCTTCTTACTTCGAGAAGAGACAGCAAATAGGGACAATAACGTACTTCTTTAAAATATATTATTGCTGCGATGCATCACGCAATCTGCAACTGCTGCATCAGTACTTTAAGCCAGACATGCAAAAGACTTTACTGCCAGGTTCATGTGTTCGTTCGCTTTTATGGGTGTTCGTTGGATACAATGTGCCGCCGTACAGCGCAAGACATTATATATGCTGGCGCAGTAAGTTGTTAGGATGCAATTTTTACTACAATTTACCCTTATCTTTGGCTGTGCCTATTACATTTCATAGTAGAATAGAATACCCTGATAAGAAATAAGGTATTCAAGGGAGTACTTAGAGTTCTCTTGTACTGCGACTTCCTACATAAACTTCTAACCTTACAAATGCGCAATTTCAGATATGTCAGACAGAATCATAGATAATGAAATTATTTTAGTGCGGCATGAGCAAGTATAGCACTGTAATAAATTCAGAAGTGTAAGCACAATGTTTAGCTGTAGTGATTGTCAAAAGCACTTACCACCTTTTTCTGACCCGCCCTCGGGTGTCTTAGCCTCCCCCCCTGAACCACCAGCTGCACTTCCTCCCTCTCCTTCGCCTCCTCCGCCCCCTGCGTGATACAACACACTGAATAAAAAATTGGATTCTTGATTGTAAATTTTTAATAAAATATTACCACCCATTAAAGGCGCACATCGAATAACGGAACTAATTTTCAGCATTTCTAAATAATTAATATCACTGGAATAGAATAAATAATGCATTTCACGTATGAGAAAATGGTAATAATTTAGACAGAGTTTGTTTATGTTTATGTAATAAGACATCATTTTACGGTATTTAGATGGGTGGTATATATAAGTCAAAGAAAGTCAAGAAATCAGGGTATCGCGAGCAGTAGCACCAATGGCAGATGCGTATTTATTTAGAGCTGTTTCGTATACCATATGATAGTAACCTTTTACTTTGTAATATATTTAAACACATGCAACAAAATTGAAGTCTCGGCAGAAAGCACATTTTCACAGTCCTAGCAAAATATGTTCATGTATTTACCTTTTTTGATGTGTGTGTGAAGGCAGCACCACAAAAATAGTATATATACAAAGCCAGTGTATACACCAGCAGTATACATTAAATCAATACTGTTCAAAGAGTGAGCTTAGTGATTGGTGAAGGAACTGTGTGGTTCATAAAAAGTTGTCGCAGTTTCACCCGATAGGCGAAGCATCAATTGCGATAGCAACTTAGTAGTAAGGATGGTAGAAGGACGGAGTAAGGATGGTAGTTTTATCCGCTGTACAAACTTGGTCATGCAGCAGCACCGGCAACACACAGCACTGTTGTCGACGCCGTCGGCGTTTTGCCCGCGTTCGCACAAAATGCGTGCGGCGTTGGTGACTGTTGCGGAGCCTATGATATAAATAGGCACTTGGTGCCGCAGCTAAACGTCGCCTCCCTTCCCTGCCCCCCCCCCCCCCCCCCCCCACGGCCTTTCGTGCGTCAGAAGAAGGCGCGTTTGCTCTACATATATGGTGATTGTAAAGGAGGAAAGAGACGCCTACTTCTGCAGCCCTTAAGCGAGCACGGCACAGGAACGCGCGTTTGTTCTCCGCCGTGCGTTCACTCCCCGTGAAAGCGCGCGTCCCTCGCGCCCTTTCACTCGCACATACAGCGTTCGGCGGCGCGCGGCGACGATTTCATCTCCAATTGACGTCATACGGAACCTCACGGCGACGCCGACGGCAGAAAATCTGCTTTGGAGTGTCCATATAATTGCTATCGCAATAAATTGTGCCAGGCAGATGACCGGAATATTATGAGCGTGCGTATCGTTAGAGTGTACTAGAACGGGGGAGTGGGTCCAGCGGACGCCTTGGCAAGCGCCGAGGGTGAAGCAAAAAGTTGAAATTGTGGCGGCCATGCCGTCGCCTTATTCCGTATCTCCGGCCACTAAACGTTGGCTCTGGCTGTTTCTGCAGCGCTCATTGGCTGAGGCCAGCTCACGAGCTGAGTAGCTGTCGTCTGCTCGATGCACCGTCGTTGTTGCGTCGTTTGCGTTCTTTCCGCCACTATTTCTTTTCATTTTATTTACAATAGATATGCTGGGAATAATATCGGTGTTACTGCCACCGAGGATCGGCCTGTCAAAGCTCCATGCAGCTGCGGTAGAGTCTGCGACGCGACAAGCATCCGGCCGGCGCCCGGGGCCGCTCATTCGGCAGAAAGCGATGGTGGCGCACCAACTTCTCATAAAAAAACCTTAGCAGGGAGCCTGCGTTGTACTCACTGCCCCAATCTAGTACATTCTAGTAATAAGCGAGAGTAAGTTTGAGTGTAGGTGAGTATAAACGTTTGTGTGTGTGTGTGTGTGTGTGAGTGTGTGCCAGCGCGCGCGCGCGCGCGTGTGTGTGTGTGTCTGTGTGAAGAATAATGCGAGCAAGTCCTGGTGAGCGGGAGTGGACACGAGGATGACTACTAGTGGGTGCCGCGTATTGAACGCCAGTACGAGCGCAAGTGATTGGTGGAGAGTTTATATATGTGTATGAGTGGAAGCGGGAGTTGTGCCGATGGGCTGTGAGTACAGAAGTATGTGCGAGTAGTAAGCCCAACATGTATTTTAAAGAAGCATGAGTACATTTTTTCTTAAAAGCGTATACTGCCACATTTTTGTACAAACTCTTCGAAATGCTTCTCGCACACAAAAGTATGGCATTTTAGCAAGCTTGTGGCTAGTCAAACATAATATCGTAGCGTCCTCCTCCGCCAGGTTAAGGAAGCGTCCACATTTAGCTAGCTTAAGAGGACAAACCGAATTACGATGCATGCTTGTTGGCACGTGCGCGCGCACGAAATAGCTAGCAGATTGTTTGCAGAGAACAAGCAAGTTAAACATCTTCTCCGGGTGTGCCGTTCCTACAGTGTTCACGCCAGATGTAGACGTGAGTTCACAGAACCTTTCCACAGCAGGCAACCTTGTGATCGACCACAACAGAACCCAGCCAGACGTGACGATGGTCCAACTCCGCGTGCCGCCGTTCTGCCGCAACACTGCGCAAGTTCGGCGCACTCAGCTGAAGGTGCAGTTCCATCTTGACCGCATTGCCACATGGTCGTACAACCTTTTGTCATTTCTGCCATAGGACGTGGCTGAAGACGTGGTCGATGTTGTCGCCGAGCCATTGGGAGACATGCCTTGCCAACGCCACAAATATAAGACTATGGGTTGAACAATGCCACCCAAGCAGGTGCCCCTCCAGTAGATCCTCTTCGGTGAACATCTCGGTGACCGACGGCTACTCAGCCGCATGCGGCGGCTTTTGGGCGAGAGGGACGACAGCAGCCATGACACGCTGTTCATTAAGCTGTTACTCTAGTACATGCTTAAGGCCATCCGCAATGTCCTGCGGACGATTTGCCCCGCAATCGCCTAGCCGCGTTGGCTGACAAAGCCTACAAGGTTAACACTCCAATGGTCACCGCTGCCTCCGTGATCTCAGAAAATTCTCTTGTTTGAAATATACATGCACACATCAACTCCCTGCTGCCCACAGCCGCTGTCCAGCGCCGTAACGTCACCAGCACTCTCCGTGCCAACGGTGTTGTTCATCTCCGGGCAATGACTCGTCGCGTCATTTGCATACCTCTCAGATCTTCTGATAGGACAGAATGTTCCACCACAACGCCAGAAAATGAACTTTGCGTTGCAGCGGATCCCAAAACGGCCAGTGGAATCGATGGCGGCGGTTTGTGACCTCGCTGTTCGACCCTGCCGCGTCTCCGTGATTATAAACCGAATCCTTAAGACGAGGTTCCTTCTTCATATGACAGCTGAAGTAAGCAGGCTACCACCTACCAACGCGCCTCTCTGGTCCAGGTTAGCAAGACGAATTTTACATACCTCTAGTTTTCTGTTATTAGCCATGTACGAATTCAGTTCATTGACTATACACTTGAGCTTGTGTCGTACGTTTTCAGTGGGTGTTCCAGTGGGTACGCTGTCCATCTCGTCATTGGATCTGAATGCCTTTCACACTACAACTTAGACGTTATCGTGTGACGACGTCATTACCTTATCGGCAGCGTGACTCGCCTCTCTCTCAAGCATGCTCTGTCATGTCGCAGCCACCGGCCTTCTCACGCTCGTCCTGAGTTCCCCATTTGAGAATAGGCTCGCCGAGTTTCACGTCCTGTTCATGGGGTAGTAAGGGTGGAGGGCTCTGTAGTGCCCTTTTCGACCAGGCTAAGGAGACGCCCAGAATTAGTGGGCATAAGCGTACGAAGCGAATAACAGTGAATGATTCAGGAAGCGCGTCGGAGCACGCACATGGCCAGCAGATTGATTCCGCAGAAAAGACGAGTTAAACGCCTTGTCTTGGTGTGCTGTTCGTAGAACATAATTATTTGATGCTAAAGTTGGTTCTGAAATTGCGGGCATGGTGTAGAGGACATTACCCTGACCTGATTAAACACAGCAAAATTTGATAGTGTTGGGTAGTCGTTAGTGTAGATATGATCCCATTCTTCATTCAAAATAGAGAACTGTGCTGCGCGTTTCTCAAAGATTCACTTGCGTGTGGCAGCAGCAGCCATCGCAGGAACGGAGAAAAGGTCAATATTTTATGAAGTCATTATACGTATACATCACGTGTGCTAATACCGAAGCAGGTTCGTTTTAACAATATTTTTAGAAATATAGGTAGGGCAATTTGACATTTGTCAGTATTCTTTAAGGTATAAAGCGTTTGCCCAACTACCTCTATTTACCACACAAGAACTGAACTCTGCTGTTTAGATTGTGGCCGCACTGTTTGCTTTCTTATTGCTTCTCCAAAGTCGGTCGTTCTGCAGCAGATATTTTTAAGCAGTGGCAATTCGAAGCAAGGCTAATTGAGGCGTTCAGCTATGTTCAACCGACAAAGAGCATGTATAAATATTTATTTCCTTTTTAATCTTACATGTTCAACTCAGTTCAGGAGTTAAAATGAGCTTCTTGGATTGAGGAACCGTTATAACAGATATCTCTAGCCAAATTAACACAGCTGCTCATTCCAATTGTTTGGGCGAAATATGATTTTTCACACCGTGTGGCTCCAGCCGGAAAGAGGACGAAGCCTGATTCATTAGTAGTTATGGCACACATTCAAGAAATATTCATTTGCTCGGTATGGACAAAGATCAAGTGAATGCATGCAAGGCTTGTGTTTTGTTCTTTACGAGGCGGGTGGGTAAAGAGGCGGTCTCTTATGGACGGACGAAGCGAGTAGTGGTCTGTTTGTATAATTATAATACGGAGGTTCTATACAGAGCGATTCATTGGGCATAAAGGTGCGCAAGCTTTTCAATTATAAAATCACCTTCTTCGTTGATTGAGTGAGCTGTTATTTTATATTCTCCAGCCGCTTGTCCCCGGGACATGTCTTGTGAGTTCCTTGTTACCTCATCGCGTGTTACACATGCAGCTTCTGTATCCCGTTCGTCACTGCTTCCAACCAACGTAGCGTCGCTTCCTTGGTACTGTATATGTCAGCATAGAAGCCGTCTGCTGTGTTTACAATATTATAAAATGGCTGATGACATGAGCTCGCTTTTATTTCACTGATTGCCTCTTGATCTTACGAATTACAAATTTCTTTCTACCTGACTTCACGCTGCGCATGTTTTTTTACGGTTTTCTCAACCTTTCTAACGCCATAAATTGTAATATCAGTAAATTTCATCCTACAAATCAGATTTGATAATACAGATAATTGTACCTGATCTCTTAGTTAGACACTTTCATGCTTAGTCGTTTTTTTATGGCGCGCTTTGTTACTCGGGCGAGGTTACCTTCTCGTTGCCTGGGTGCTTTCCCTCTTACTTCAATTGCTGCTTATACAAGCCAAGTTACCGTTTCATTCAAATTCTCTATCCTATTTCATCGTCGTACTGTAAAACTGCATTTTTTGCGAGCAGCAGCCTGAAATCATATGCTTTTACCAAAAGCTTCTAAGTTGGCCTGGGTCCCTTGTCAAACTTTTTTCTTTCTCTTTTCAAGTTAGCAGTCGTATACTTCAATAACCTATAATCACGACGCTTTACCCTATCTAACACTTCTACGCTCTTCATTCAAGAAATGAATATATATGGAGCTTGTATAACGAAACGGTTTACTTCTGCCGACTTCCAGTCTTGTCCGGCCTATTGTCTACCTAGTGTCTTCTTTTTCTTTCTTTTTACTTCAAGCTGTATATCTCTACCAGCCAAGGAAATTTTCGAGTCGGCGTAAGCAACCAACGCCAGGCCAAAAATTGAATACAAACAGCTTATCTCCTTGAAATCAGGCATACAGCATAAGGCTCAGCACTCGTTTTCCAAAGAAAAACCACAAAACAAGCATCAAAACCACATGATGGATCATAAGGCACGTGTGAACAATGGGAACATCATCCGACGCGCTCCGGTTAAGATTAGCTTTGCAGCTGCTTCGAAAAGGGGAGACGTCATTCAAAACCCTCGTGAAACCAGTTTCTCTGGTTTCACTCTTTGTAGAGCCACATGTGTAAATGCAAGTGACGTCACTATGGGTAATCGTTGTGGGTATCGTTACAGTGTTCTTTCTCCCGCGTGTGTTTCCCGGTAAAGATTACGGTTGCGTAAGCTACTTCGAGGGGAAAAGTACCCAACAGCATAGCAATCACGTAGTGACGTCACCACAGTCTAGAAACTCATTCAGTTCATTCCAGGCTACCATGGGTTGACTACGGAAAGTAAAGATGCCTGAAGAACACCATGAATATATTGTCGTTGTGAAGTAATAAAGGGTGTGGTAAAGCACATTTCACTTGTCTCTGGTTTCACTCTTTGTATAGACAA